>NW_024116594.1:0-20293 GCF_003073215.2 Triticum urartu
GTAGTAGGGAAAAATTGGCTTTACGCAAAACTGTAACCATAGAGCTTTCCACCAGCCAAATATGCATATAGTATAGCTGTTTCTTTCCATTACCCTCTATGTGTTACATTGCCAGCATATTCTATGTGCTGACCCGTTTTCGGGCTGCAATGTTAATGTTGCAGACTTTTCAGACGATGATTAAGGAGTTTTAGGTCGTGGTTCTATACTCAGTGATGCCGTTGGAGTTGATGGACTCACTTATCTTCCCAGCCTTCCGCTATTATCATTATTAGATGGCCTTAAGCCATATTTATTGTAATAAGATCTCTATTGAGACACTCGATGTAATAAGTGTGTGATTGCTACTCTGTTATAAATCCTTCAAGTATTGTGTGGTGTCAGCATTACTGATCCAGGGATGACACCTGAGCACACAGATTGGACCGTTTGAGGTCTGGTGGCTACAATTTGGCTCTTAAAACTTGGGCACACAGCGAGTCTGGTTCCTGGATTAAGCGCCATCCCTGCTTAGCTAGCATGGCCATATTAAAGGAATGCAGATCCCGAAATCCTAAACCCACTTCCTTATTTGATAGTTTCATTTTCTCCCAGCCTACCCAGTGCATCCTATTCTCCTCCCACTGCCTGTTCCACCAATAGTGATTGATTAGCTGGCTTATTTCATCACACAAACTTTTGGTCAGATCAAAACAGCCCATTGCATAAGTCGGGATCGCCTGAGCCACGGCCTTCACATAAACTTCCTTTCCCGCCATCGATAGACATCAATCCAACCCACCCTGCAGTCTTCCCGTGATGTGGTCTTTAATGTAGTTGAAACATACCGATGTAAGTTGGCAGACCAAGGTATTTCCCACCATTTGCTATTGTACCCAGCTGGAGCTCCCGCAACATCAAGTTCTTGAAAGACTGGCTAGCGTTAGAGCTAAACATGACCGAGGATTTTTCTCTATGGATCATTTGACCCGAGCACTCCTCATACACTTGCAGGACATGATTCATTGTTTGTGTAGCTTGGACATTTGCTTCCATTACCAGCAGGGAATCGTCGGCGAACAAAAGATGATTCACTCTTGGTGCTGTTGGGGCTAGCTTGATACCTCGGATCTAATTATCCTCCTCTGCTTTCCTCAGTAGCGTAGAAAAACCTTCCGCACACAATAAAAACAAATAGGGCGAGCAGTGGCGGAGCTAGTGAGGAATGGTTGAGGGGGCCAACAGTGAATTATAATTTTTTGGAGGGGCCAAAAATTGTATTTCTCTCAATTTCTACAACCAAAAAAATGTTTCTTCACAAAAAATCCATAGGCTGTGGGGCCCATGGCCCTTGCAGCAATACAAATAGCTCCGCCAGTGAGGGCGAGATTGGATCGCCTTGCCTTAAACCACGTCCCCGGGTCACTATGTCACTAATATCTCCATTCACCTTGAAACGGTAAATTACTGTGGTTACACAGTTCATCACCAACCGAACAAAATCGTCCGCAAAGCCAAGCTTCCTCATCATTCCTTCTAAGAATGGCCACTCGACTCGGTCATAGGCCTTACTCATCGAGTTTCAGTATAGTATTATCATAAATGAGTCTCCTTGGAACAAACGCACTCTGGTTAGCCGATATGAGCTCATCCAAGATAGTTTTTAGACGATTTGCAATCACCTTCGACACAAGCTTGTACACCATGTTACAGAGGCTAATAGGGCATAGATCCTTTATGCGGTCTGGGTTCCGGACCATTGGGATGAGCACAACAACCGTTTCATTCCATCCTTCTGGTATACTATCGCCTCTAAGAATATTAAGTACTTCTTGTGTCACAGCCTCGCTCACCGTTCCCCAATCTCTTGTAGAAGATTGCAGGCATACCATCTGCCCCGGGGGCCTTGAGATCACCCATATCATTCAGAGCTTTCTCAACTTCTTTGATTGTATACTCACTGCAGAGGAATTCTTTCATTTGCTGGGTTACTTTAGGTGTCACAGCATTTAGTACCCGCCGCATATTAATACCTGCCATGGGGGTAAACAAACCAGAGAAGTGGTTAGTAATAAGATCCTTCAAGCCTTTCTCCCCTTCCACCTTCACGCCATCTTCTCCTTTGAGTTTGACAAGCCAGTTTGGGCGCTTTCGTTGTGATGCAGAATTGTGGAAGGATTCGGTGTTCCTGTATCCCTTAACCAGCCACGTAACATGAGCTCGCTGCTTCCAGAAAATATGAAGTTGTTCTTCCAGCCTTTCTAATTTAAAATTTAGTGCCTGATTTTCCTTCTAAAACATCCAAGGTACAACTAGGGACTGTGTCATCTCTCTTCAGTATGTTCACGATTGTCGACCTGTCGACATACACGCTTCCATGATATCGTACATCTTCTAGTCCGTCTAGACGTAGGAGCTCAATTGCCACATCGAGTACATAAGAAGCAAGATATTAGGTTAATTACAAAACATGAATAATCAAATATACCATTTTGTGTAATTGCCTACACCATCATCCACCCATGCTGCAAATGATGAAGGATCTGGTGTTGTGAGGCATTGAAGATACTTCTGCATTAGCATTTTGTCCTTAATCTTCACCAAGTTGGTGGTTTCAGGAGTATTGTTGACGTAATCAGCTACTATATTCTGCGTTACTCTATCTGTTTCTGCCTGAAAAATCAACAAGTCCTCCTTGAGCTGTTTCACCTCGTTACTGTCATTAGTCTGTTGAGGTAGAGCCCTTTTCCGTCTGAACGCCGGGTGTAAAACTCATACTCCTCGCTCTTTAGAGTGAAGACTTCTTCCGACCGTCATGTCTCACATGCCTCCCTATAGAGTCTGGCGTCCATGGATGTATGCTTCACCTTCTGACATATTGGATGCATGTTAGGAATATGGTTGGAAAGAAAATGTTTGTTAGCAATATGGTTCAGACATGTGGTGCTGACCTTAGATTCCGCCAGTATGTTTTTGTTCTCATCACACCTGGAACGCTTCTCAATTGATTCCACAGCGTCATCTCTGTCAGTTTTCCCCTTATGGAGTCCGATGTTTTCTTTACCTCCTGTGAAGATGGATGCAAGTTAGCATTGCGGTTGGAAAAAAAGCAGGTCAAGAATTTACCAACATAATCTGACGTCGGCATCACATGTCTGAACATATTGCTAACAAACATTGTTTCCAACCATATTCCTAACTTGCGTCCAATGGGTGAAGCATACATCCATGGACGCCATGGACAACATGTGAGACATGATGGACGGAAGAAGAAGTCTTCCTCCTCCAGAGTGAGGAGTATGAATTTTACACACACACACACACACCCCACACACGTTCAGAAGGAAAGGGGCTCTATCTCAACAGACTAATGACATTAACGAGGTTCTGTACCCACAGAACAAATCCTGGGAAAAGCAGCGGCCAACAGCTGAACAACTCAAGGAGAACTTGTTGAATTTTTAGGCAGAAACAGATTGAGTAACCCAGAATATAGTAGCCGATTACGTCAACAGTACTCCTGAGACCACCAACTTGGTGAAGATTAAGGACATAATGCTAGCGCAGAAATATCTTCAATTCCTCACAACACCGGATCCTTCATTGTTTGCAGCGTGGGTGGATGACGGTGTAAGTAACTATGCAAAATGGTATGTTTGATTATTCATGTTTGCAATTAACATAATATCTTGTTTCTTAGGTAGTTGATGCGGCAATTGTGCTCCTACTCCTAGACGGACTAGAAGATGTACGAGATCATGGAAGCGTGTATGTCAAAAGGTCGACAATCGTCAACATCCTAGAGAGATAGCACAGTCCCTAGTTGTACCTTGGATGTTTTAAAGGAAAATCAGGCACTAAATGGGGATATAACTACCTCAAGCATGAAATGGTAACAACATCCTACCGTTCAGTGATAATAATAAGAATTTTTTTAGGAACTTCAAATCACTTACAAATTTTCCACGCAGATTTTCCTACATCAAATATTCCCAGGAACCACTGGTTCCTGGCTGTTGTCAACAGCTACAAGAGGAAGATTCAAATACTGGACTCACTCCAATCGCACAACAACTACAAAGAAGTAATTGTTGTGTGAGCCTCTAACAACATTTTATACAACTTACAATTTATACGAATATTGTATTAAATTTAGTGCTCATGTTGTTTCGCAAAAAAAAGTGCTCATGTTACTTGCAGCTTCTTGGGATGGAAACACATCTAGATATAGCGGTGATGGAAAATGGCATGGAAGGAAGTAGATGGCTAGACATTGTCATGAGTTCGTGGCCTATCATTGATTATGAAGTGCCACGACAAACAGATGGATGTTCCTGTGCTCTATGGATGTTGAAGAACATCCAACATTGGACTGGAGTAAGACTGACAGGGATACCCGACCAGGTACCTACGTCTTCCTCATCTAACTTGAACATATATACTTTCACATATACAACTACAAAACGGTCCTAACGTCTACCTCATACTACGCAGCATGGCATTTGACGGTTCAGAAAATGGATTGCTACTGCCCTGATAAATTCACCTCACAACAAGTTGAAAGTGCGCAAAGCCAAACCAGCTGACGATTTAGTAGACCTCGACCTCAGAGGAGACTACGGAGGCAACAACGTAGGAGACGGTTCAGGAGATGATGGTTCCGCACTGTAGTGGTGTGGTTCGGTGCTAGACTTGGTGTAGAGTTAATAGGGTTGGGCATGGTGTGGTTTTAGCCCCGTAGAAGGTTTCCACACTGTTTTCAATTCTGTTAAAGCGTCCCCAAGTTGTATCAAACATTTTTTTGGTTGTGCTACTACGGAAAATTGCCATACATTTGTACTACTTTTATCCGCATTGCATATCTACATTTATTTTTAATTATGCAGTCCATTGCTCTCTACACAGAGACAAGTCTGTGAAGGACAAAATCTTGTAGTCCTTGCTTGATTTCATTGTTTACTAATAATGTGGGGGCTGCTTTGCACTTTTCTTCTTTCATGGATGCTATCTCTGCTTTCGAAAGAAGTGTATTTTTTGTACATATTTCCCTTTGGTTTAATAGGATGTACTTCGAAAATAAATTTTCTAAGTGGCATTCCACTTTGGATCGCAATTTTGTTGTTCTGCAACTTAGGTCCATGGAAGTAATACATTCTTTTTCAACCCGGGGTTTCAATTCTGGGTATTATATGTCAATGAATGATATTAATGTTGTCATGTTTGATTCTGCTACACAGTCCCCTTGTAACGTTGGTACTTTATTTGAACTTTCAGTCTGAATATGTACCTCTCACCTCATATCATAGCACTTTTTCATGGAGCAGGACAAAATGGAGCAGGGATAATCAAGTTAAAATACGATCTTGTCCTCCCATGTCGAGGCCAAGTGCACTCCAAATTAAACCACTGACCACTCAGTTTCAAAACAGGATATGTTTTATCATGATACAAGGCTCTGAATTGAGGAATCATTCAACATGTGTATTTATTACCTGAATTTTTAGCCGCAGGTGCAAATTAGTGCAAGTTTTCTGTATATTACACAAGAACTGCATGATTTTGCACTGTCTGCGCCTACAGAACCAATTCATTAGGATGGATTTTTCCTATATATATATATATATATATAGTGATGTTAAACTAAGTGTGAGTGTATAATAGTAAAAAAATATAGTATTTTTTTATAAAATGTGGTAAATTACAAACTTGGGTAGAAAGAATTTTTTTTATAATTACTACATTTTGACCACGGTTTTACTAGATTTTGTATATGGCGTTACTAGGAGTGTAGAATAAGCTATATATATAAAAACACACACACACACACACACACACACAAACCCCAGAAAAACTGCTCATATATTTGTATGCATCTCTGCCATACACAGTATGCATGTTCAAATCAAAGATAAATCCTCTAACTGGCATCCGCAAAATAAAAAAGCTAATTTGACATGGCATAACTACAAATTACTAGTAACTTACACGTGCCTTGCACGCAAGAGTGAAGTGTGACCCAATATCGACACACAACATTATAATAGACAATTATATACATTTGGAATCATGCACAAATGAAATTTAAGTTGAGGTTTAAGGAGTGTAGAATAAGCTATATATATAAAAACACACACACACACACACACACACACACAAACCCCAGAAAAACTGCTCATATATTTGTATGCATCTCTGCCATACACAGTATGCATGTTCAAATCAAAGATAAATCCTCTAACTGGCATCCGCAAAATAAAAAAGCTAATTTGACATGGCATAACTACAAATTACTAGTAACTTACACGTGCCTTGCACGCAAGAGTGAAGTGTGACCCAATATCGACACACAACATTATAATAGACAATTATATACATTTGGAATCATGCACAAATGAAATTTAAGTTGAGGTTTAAGTCTCATCACCCATCCCATTCAAAATCAAATTATAACTACATAATATTTGATGAATGTGGTAAATACTACACAAAAATCATGTGAAACGTGTAAGAACAGTTGAGTATTACATTTGCAAAGAAAATTGGATTTTGGAAAGATGTTGCGTTAGCTTTGAACAAAAAAAATTAAAGTAAAATAAACGTCAAGTCTTTTGGAAGAAAAAAAACTTGGGAGAACTGAAGTATGCAAGAGTCTAGAACAAATGAGAAGTGTATGTGTTATGTGCATATCGTACAACATAAAAAATAGAATAATGAATGTCCATTCTTTTAGCAGAGGAAACCATGAAGAATTGAAGTCTTGAAGAATCTAGAACAAAGAAGAAATGTCTTTGTTTTCAGGTTTGTGCATAAGCACAAGTGTGGAATATTCTAGATTAGTACACGTGACAGAATCCAATATAGTGGAGAGAATATCCAACGGCCAAGACTACTTGGATTTGCCACCTCCCAACCGTGCGCCACAAACATCTCAGCTTTGTACACGGCATATTTTCTTCAGTGAGCACCATATACTTTTCTTCAGTTAACAGCATACAAGGCACACTTTAAACCTTGCAGCATTTGATAAAATAAAATAAAAACCCTGCGATGAGGAAGGCGGAGACGATGTCGACGGCGTTCGATTGGGTTCGGGCTGCTTGACGTCGGCGTTCGATTGGGTTCGGGCTGCTTGACGTCGGCGTTGTGGGGGTCGCCGGGTCGGGCCGGAGCCGGAGGACAGCGAGGGCCGTGACTGAACCCGCGGCTGTCGAGTAGCGGGCGACACTTCGTCAGTTATCGGGCGGCTACAGCTGAAGCGGGTATAAAGCGGATGGACGGCTAGGATCAACAGCTATCGGATCGTGGGGCTGCTGGCGAACCAAACGTCGAAACGTGTCGGTGCTCTGACTCTGAGCGTGCGTGCGTGTGGCCGACGGTGACTCGGTGAGAGTGAGACGACCGGCGACTCTGGGTCGTCTCGTCGTGGGTTTAATTTTATTTTTTTATGCGAGCACGAGTGGCGCACTGCCTTCCTCGGCCAGTACACGACTATCGATGATGGACGCGCTGGTGTCAGCTGGCCCATGTCGTGCCCGCATCGTGTCATGGCCCGGCCAGTGGGCCACATGGCTTTTCGCTTCATTCATCAATGTGCTCGTGTTGTGTTTCTAAAAAGGAAAAATGTGCTCGTGTTGTGGGGTTCACAAAAACAGGAGATCGAGCGATGTAAACCAGTAGGAAACTGCACAAACCATCAACAATTGGTGTCCCCTAAAAGAAAATCAACAATTGGTGTTGACTTTGCACAGAACGCTTACTTTTCAGATTTGTTGCACAAAACATCATCTATTGGTGTAACTCATCGTAGCTAGCTCTGATCCATCGTTTGATCGTGTTGACATGATTTCTAATGTGCGGATCCCGCTTGTAAGTGTACACATGGCAAAAGAAAAATACTTCACGCCTGCCGAGCAATAAAAACCACCAATATTCACAGTTTTAGTTGCTCATTAAAGCTTTTGATTTAAAACTTAACATTTAAAAATCTCAACAAAAATCAGTAAATCTTGCATATACCCAATACTCGTTTGATAACTTTTTAACTTTTTTGGACCACGTGCTTTGGAGAAATTAGCAGTGTATTGGCTCAATCTTTTTTTTCCTTTCAAAAAGTCAATCGATTTGGATGTCATTTCTGTTACTTCTGATGTTTTTTGTATTGTCATGATGTTTGATAAACAAATCGGAAGTTTTTTCTGCAATTTTTTTTTCAAAAAATACCAACAAATCATGTATGTACCAAATATCGATATGCAAATTATTCGAATCATTTTGACCATAGTTTTGGGAGATATTCAATGTTTTAGTTAGTCCAAGTTGGTTGACGTGGCATATTTTTTGCCACATGTACATTTACAAGTGTGATCCACCTGTTAGAAATAATTTCAACATAATCAAATAAAGGGTTAGAGCTAGCCGCAACGGATTACACCATTAAATGTTGTTTTGTGTAGCAAACCCGAAGAGTAGGTGTTCTGTGAAAAATTGATCCCGATAGTTAGTGGGTTGTGCAATTTCCTCTATAAACCAGACTACAGCACTAAATTTTTCTCGACGATGAAACCCCGGTGGCTAGTGTTGCGTGCTGCCCATCGGTGAATGTTGAAGGTTCTATCGGAGTAGCAGGAACAAGAGCCTCTAGCCGATTCCTCATAATTTTATTTTTTATCCTGTCTTTTATTCTTAAATTATCTATTTTTAGGGAAATATTTTTTTCTATAATCTAGCAGCTCCCTCAAACTTAAGCCCTCAAACCTACTCGACCCCACATGAAAGCTTCTCATATAGGCTCACCTTAGGTGACATACACGTGCGACAAAGGAATCGAGTATGTAGGCGGAATTTGTCCTCCACGGGCCATGATTCGGGCACTTCTTCATCCGAATGGATTTTTCTCCTCTTGCTTCTCCTAGTGGCACAATGGTGTGGTCCGAAACACAACGAATCATAGAAATCGGCGATGGCCGGTGGGCGGCCATGGTTCTAGGTACAAAATGTATGTGAGCTTTTCCTCTACAGGTGCTCCACTGCAAGTGATGCAACTTTACTTGTGAACGAGGACGGCAGTGAGGAACGCCGTCCGGACGGGGACGCCGGAAGACGTGCCGCCATGGCCAAAGAAGATGGGGATGACAAAAAATGGGAATAAAAAAATCACCTAAGAGCATCTTCAATGGGCGCACAGAAACTACTCTGTGCGTTAAAATTCGGGTTTTTTAGGCGCTGGACAGCTCCAACAGAAGCTGTAAAATAGTGCATGCACAAAAAAGATTGGGCACGCGCTAAAAAGCGCTATCAGAAGCTGCAAATTTGGGGCACCGGATTGCGTGCGCTTCACAATTTGTACTACGTGTTTTTTGGCATCTGCTAAATCAATGTTGGATCTGGCGTGCTAAAAGTGCTAGAGTGGCACGCTAAAACTATTTTAGCGCGTGAAACTTTTATGCGCCTGTTGGAGATGCTCTAAGATGGTGGGCAAGGGAGGTCGGACTCAGCTGAGGCGCCACATGCAGTGAGGTAACCAGTGACGAGGTGGATGACAATGTGTATTATTACTCGTCCACCCCATCATACACGGGCACATCAAAGCTTAGATCAGCTGAGAAATGATAGCAAACTCAACAATGTGACCAACATGGCAAACAAATCCTCCGTTGTCAGCACGACAACATGCAAAAACATCACAAGTCAAACACATTAGTTTAAAATACATTGCAATTAAACTGTAAGTAGTTTTAATATGGTATCATATCATTGTAGTTTTGCTGGAGGTTTATATGTCAAAGGCAAATTACAAATAGTTCTATTAAATCAAGATATGTTGGAGAAAGAATAAAGAAACAAAAAAGGTAGGCCGGGGTTAACCTCGTTCTAAGTGGCGGACTGACTGGGCGCGTCAGCTAACCATCATATCATCCACATATATGGTCTGAATATGAAGGTTTGCAGACGGTCAAGACGTATAGGGAGTACTGACCGGCTGCATCCAGAGACGTTTGAGGAGGATTTGAGGCGAGTAGATGCTCTTAGAATGGGTTTTGCTTCGGCAGAGTTCCTTCCGCCAATTTGGGCACAAGAGTTCAACGTTAGAGCACGTAATACATCAGGGTTAAGCTTAAAGGTGGCGTAACCGCGTAAGTTTGCGTGCCTTTGTATTGCACTCGGTGTTTCACTGAAAGAAAAACTGTGCCATTGACATTGCATTTGTACTTTGTAGTCAACACGACTTTGCACAGGAGGTCGTCTCGACACACAAGAGGAGAGGAAATGTCACACCAATACCGTTTATCTAATCCTCGAGCAATCATCAAATCCATCACCGTTCGCATAAGTCGTGAATGCATCGCAAATTTACATAGAATCAACAGAATTCAGCACATCAATCAAACCAAACTAATGCACACGCTGCTAGTAGAAAACAGTGGATCGAACGATCTCCAAACCAGAACAGCACAAGGAGAAATGGCACCGGGGATGGGAGGAGCATGATGACGCATGAAAATCACCGGAGATTTCGCGGGCGTGGCCTGTCTACCTCATCATGCCGACGGGCGTGGCCGGCGCCCCCATGACCTGGCCGCCGGTGACGCCCCGGTTCCGGCGCTCCATGTTGGCGTCCCAGCCGATCCCCATGTCGAAGCCGCGGTTCTTGAGCTCCCGGTACTCCTGGCAGAGCGCGCAGAGCTCGCAGCACCAATGCACGAGGAAGTCCGGACACTCCCCCTCGTCCAGGTCGTAGTGCGCCCGCATCTTGGTGCGGTAGACGCACGAGTAGAGGCACCCCATCCCCGTCGTCGCGCAGATGGCCGCGTAGGCCGCCCCGCTCCCGGCGCACGCTGCACCAGCAACCCAATCCCTCATACGTCAAACATAGCCGGCGGATCTACCGAGCTAGAAGAAGAAGAAGCTGAATAAAGGGGGGGAGGAGAGGAAGAAAGGACTCACAGCAGGTTCCTCTGTCCACGATGTCCGCGATCTGCCCGAACGTGATGCAGGGGCACAGGCAGGTGATGAGACCTTCACGAGAGACACGGATAAGCTCAACTGACCGGCCATGGGCGACCATTGCTAGCTATCTAGTAGTTCTCGGCTCTGAACAAGAGGGGAACGGAGAGCACTTACAGTTCCCGGGGTCGTCCATGCAGTGGAAGAGGCCGGTGGACCAGCGCGCCAGCCCGGCGGCGGGGCGGGCGTGGTGGCTCTGGTTCATGGCGTGGTTGTACGTGGGCTGCTGCTGCGGCGGCGGATACATTGCTTGGGAATACGGCCGTGCCCTGTTTATGCCCTGTGCTAAAGCCAAAGAAAGGACCCGGTTCCTCTTTAAAAGGAATCACTAGCGAGTCTCTCCCAAGTCTTTTCTTTAGTGCTATACTTTTCTATCAGTCAGTTGGTAATCTCTTATTCAAAGTAGTAATAATATCTAAAAAATCAGTTGGTATGTGATGTGACCAGTATTCTAGTGTCCACGAGCTGCGCAAGAGCGCAGCACAGTGAGTAAATATCTTGGATGCTTCCTGCTACGCTTGGAGCAAGCAGAAGACGCTACTGCAGTACTGCTGTGTGCACTGTGCATTTTGTCCATGCTCTTGTGTCTTGAATGATTGCCGAAAAAGATGTGGGTGTATATTTCCTAAGTTTTATTGAATTTAGAAGTATTAGTGTCGAAAACGTTCTTATATTATGAAACGGAGGGTGTAATTTTCGGGGAAGAACACAAATAGTGCTCGCCGAGCATCATTGTCATATATTCACGGTGTAAAGATCATACTACTGAAGTCTTGGTCTTGCTAGCCAACTCGTTAATAAAGAAAAAGGAGAAAAGTGAGTCTTGGTCTTGCTTTCAATATACTTTTGCAGTTTCCTATCCATACTGCCAACTTGTCGACGAACCATGCAACAAAAGTTGCTGTTCAAGGGGGCTAACCGCCGTTAAACATAATAAAAGTGGTTAGGTTTCAAAACTACTTCAAGTCTAACCAGACGAGGTGACAGCAAAGTTTTGGAATATGCAAGGTGGATATAGTAGTTTTTGCCATTGGTTTGCGCTACTTGTCTCGAAGACAGCTCCCTTGATCCGCCACATGCGAAACCTAGGGAGCTTAAATAATCGATATTGTAGTACGTACTACTTTCTCTAATCTTGTTTAGTCTAACAACAGCTAGTGCGACGTCAAAAGGAAAAAACAACATCTAGCTGTATTTCATTCTATTTTATATATCCAACAGCAGCGGAAGATGGATTAGTTATGCAAAAAAACATTAAAATGGAAATGCTAAAAATCTGACGCCGGGTTTTTAGACACGACAAAACAAACGTTTTTCATGACAAGTAGTAAGATGCCCTTGCATTGCACGAAACATCAAGATCGAGGGTGGACGGCGCCGGCAACGGCCATCACACCAGATTTTTCCATGGCCTTCTGGATGTGGTGGGAAAGAAATAAGGCTGATTGTGAGAGACAAAGAGTTGTTTGTAAATATGGAAACAAGTGCGGGCATATTTTTGCAAAACTGCAACAGTTTGCTTTGTATGTGTCAGATCTAGATCCGATGGCTATTGGTGGAAGATGGCAGGCACGCCATCATCACCAAATCAGGTTTTTATATAGTCATAGCAATTTATATAGGCATGAGATTGGCAAACTTAGTTTTGCAAGGACGGTAATTTCATGGCAAAACATGAACGGAGACGAATGTGTCATACGCGCCAACTAAGCTTGCTATCCTCGCCGAAACACAACGTATCATGAAAAACACTCGATTTGTCATGCCCAAGAATCTGAGGTTCGATGAATATTCGGGTGCTTACAACTGAAAATATTCACAAGCAGTGCACGTTTGGAAAAAAGAATTGCCTTGCAGCGCGATGGGCTTCCATGCCGTTGGATTGCCAGCGGCCACCCGCTGGTTTGGCAATGGCGAGACAGCTGACGTCACAGTGATACGTGGTTCGGACGTCGCACACTGGTACACATGGCGGTATCAACTTCCGATCCGCTGAAACTATCGACTGACGCTTACGCTTTACCTAATGGCTAAGCATTGACCGTACACGTTGCTTCTCGGAAGGAAGCTAATGCCAATATTAATTTTTGAACGAAGTCCCATCTTATCATCTAGAGACGGAGAATGCTGATCAAGTTGGTCACGACTGACAATATGATATAACCCAGCACCTGGCTGGTGTGTCATTGCCTCATGAGTTCAACACTATTGCTTGGTGGACTAATCTCTCTTGATCCGTTTTGCTATCTGGAATGGAATGGACCAAGCTAGCGATCGGGCACAAGCAACACTACAACAGTATAGAATAATCACTGCATGCGTCCGCAGCAAAAATGTATGTGCATGCCGTTGAAGTCAAAGGCATCCGATTCCAAGTTCTTGGAGGAAGCATCGGGCATGGACGGGTGAAGTCACCAGGCTGCCAATGTTCTTCGAGCAAGCATCGAATCTGATGATAGACTGGCCGCCTGTCGAAAAAGCAGCCGATATCTTCGCCGATTGGCCCCGCCTAACAACGCATCAAACGTGCGCCGAAACGTGAGGCAACGGGAGTGCCCGTGAAAGCATGTAGACGTAGTTACCGCCATGGATCTCGGGTATATATAGCTCGGCATCAACCGCGGGGACGGAGGGGCGAACACGTACGCACTCTCTGTCTGAGGGAGCAAACCATTGTACGCAAAGAGAGAAAGAAAGGAAGATCGAGGAGGATGGCGTTCATGCGGTACGACTACAGGGCGCTGCCGCAGGAGACGACGGTGGAGGAGTTCCGGGCGTGGCTGGCGCAGTTCGACGCGGACGGGGACGGGCGGATCAGCCGGGAGGAGCTGCGGGAGGCGCTGCGCAGCCTCGACCTGTGGTTCGCCTGGTGGAAGGCCCGGGAGGCGCTGCGCGACGCCGACGCCAACCGCAACGGCCTCGTCGACGGCGACGAGATGGCCAGGCTCTACGCCTTCGCGCGCACCAACCTCCACCTCAAGGCCGCCGACCTCGACGCCTAGCCGTAGCCTGGCACTAGCAGCAGCAGCCTCCCAATAATCTCTGTCCGATCGGTCCATCCATCAGATACGTACGTACGTACTCCTACTAGCTGGCTTGGATGCGATTGCTCGTGGCTGGTTGATTGGTACAGTATTAGGTTGTAAATAATCAGTGAAGTGGATTTTGTGTTGTGTGTGCTACTGGCTCTCGACCTGTTTCTTTTTGTTCTTTCCTGCTTCGGAAGTTCAGAATCTCTGAAAAATGAACGACTGAACCGATGCACGTGCCGGCATCTTCAGCGATCAGAACCGTATGATTTCTCCACTTGGAGACGTGGTCTGTGTGTGAATAATGATGTTTGGAGACGTTGTCTGACCGTTGCTACGTTGTTCTCTGCTGGACTTCCTGATGCATAAGCACCAACAGCTCCTACTCGCTGCACAGCGACGGACATCGCGCGTGCCGCTGCACACAACTTGATAACATGGTTTTCTGTTTTTCTAAGGGAGCGACCTGATTATCATTGATCAAGTTCAACCGAACAAAATATATCAAAACGAAGAACTGAAAATGGCTGTTCGAGAAACAGAGAGTTCATTTTTTTTCGGGGGGGCAGAGAGTTCATTCACACATACACACAAAAAAAAAACCAGAGAGTTCAGATAAAACACAAAATTACATCAAAGTCGTTCGAAACTGTCAACTATAGCTCCATTGTTGAATACAAATCCTGAAAATTGTAGAATACAAAACCTATGCACTATGCTCAAATATTTGAAAGAGTCTCATACACAATAAGTGAGAACCTAAAATCATGCGATCCATCGTGGGCATGACCCACCCCTAGCAAGGTCACATGTCTGACGTCTACTATGTTATCATATGGTTGAGAAAAACGATCATGAGCATGAAAGGGTGTAGCCGTGAGAACAACAAAATATACTTGACACTAACCCGATCATGGGCAGTCCGGCCCGAAAAAACCCGAAACCAGGCCGTGCTTCTTTTGCAGCTCAAAAGTGAGCTCGGAAGGGCTCGGGCTTCAGTATCCAGATTTCCAGACTGGGCTTACATGCATGCACACTAAACACAACGTTCTATTACCTCTGTTCCGAAATGTAAGTCGTTGGGGGAGTACAGTTTACACTCTCCCAACGACTTATATTTCGGAACGGAGGGAGTATTAGGTCTCGGGCTTGGGAAAAGAAACATTTGCAGGCTTCAGACCAAGTTTGGGTTTGTCATTTAGGGTCCGGGGTTTTTCAAGATGGGCCCGACCCAGCATATGTTCATGTTACTTACCTTCACCGCCACACCGCCCAAGTAGGCTAATAAACATTCATAACTTTTTGAAAAATGGGCACACAATTTAAAAGATTCATGAATTTAAGAATCACTTATGAAATTTTGAAAATGTTCTCAAATTGAAGAGAAATCTTCTCATATTTTAAATTGTATGTGCATTTATAAAAATCATGATTTCACAAATAATGCTTAAATATTTCATTAAAAAGTTCTATTTAAAAAAAATTACAGCCAAAATAAATATGTGAAGAATAAAACCAAAATAAAAAACCCAAAAGACCCGAAAGAAAACCACCGAATTGAAGATACCAAACAACAAACGCCACAGAAAAATCTGCACATGGACCGGTCCATGTGCGTTTATCCGACACTTTGTTGCATTTTTTTAAAAACATATTTTTTTAGGGGTGATAAATAACTTTATTCATCAAATTCCATCTGAAGTGGGATACGAATCTGGTTGTACGGAACGCCAAACTAGACGTGGCGACCGGGACCTCTAGCAAGGGAAAATTTAGCTAAACCGTGTGCTTCATAGTTCGCAGCACGACCCTCAAAAATAAATTTACATTGGACATTAATAGTTCTAAGGCGAATCTCACTGATAATTGTTCCATATCTTCCTCCCGTGTTGTTGCCAATATCCGCCACAACCTGTTTGCAATCAGATGCGATGACAAAATTGTGGATGTTGAGGTCCTCCGCCAAACACAACGCCTCCCGACATGCTATCGTCTCCAAAGATGTCGGATCAGTGACACCCTCCAGGATCAAGGCCGAAGCCCCAATATAATTCCCCGCTTCATCTCTGCAAACTGCAGCTGTCGTTCCTCCTCTTTTGGCGCGAACAGATGCATCAACATGTATCTTGTATGCTCCGGGAGGTGGTTTCTTGGGATTCTGTCTTTGTTGTGGCGGTTGGCTCACTCCTTGTCGGGGGCATCGGTTTGAATCATTAATCACACCGAGCTCTGCCATGAAACTTGTGATGGAGTGTGTCTGATGGGGACTTTGGAATATTGCCTCATGAATAGCTTTACGTCGAGCATGCCAAATCGCCCATGACGTGACCGCCAGCAAAGCAAAGCTCTCCTGCGGCAAGCTCTCGATCAAAGTGAACAACCAGTTTTTTGCATTAGGTTCTGTAGTCGCCATGATTTTATGCAGCACTTCCTCATCTCCCAACGCCCATACACTCCGCGATGCGGTGCACTCCAATAACGAATGCCGCCATGAGTCTTGTACTCCACACAACCCGCATAGGCTAGAATCTGCCATATGTCGGTGCGCTCATACATCGTTTGTAGGCAGCGACTGTTTCGATAATCTCCATAAAAACATTCCGACCTTCCCCGGAACTGAAGTACTCCATAAAGATTTCCACGCGCCAGAATCAGCCCTGGCACTGGATGGTCCTGTCGATCCCTCAAGACACGCCTCTCTACGTTGTCTAGTTGCAATGGTCATTGAGGGAGTCCTGGATTAGGGGGTGTTCGGATAGCCGAACTATACCTTCAAGCCGGACTCCTGGACTATGAAGATACAAGATTGAAGACTCCGTCCCGTGTCCGGAAGGGAATTTCCTTGGCGTGGAAGGCAAGCTTGGCGATACGGATGTTCAGATCTCCTACCATTGTAACCGACTCTATGTAACCCTAACCCTATCTGGTGTCTATATAAACCGGAGGGTTTTAGTCCGTAGGACAACATACACATCAACAATCATACCATAGGCTAGCTTCTAGGGTTTAGCCTCTCTGATCTCATGGTAGATCAACTCTTGTAATACCCATATCATCAATATTAATCAAGCAGGACGTAGGGTTTTACCTCCATCGAGAGGGCCCGAACCTGGGTAAAACTTCGTGTCCCCTGCCTCCTGTTACCATCCGGCCTAGACGCACAGTTCGGGACCCCCTACCCGAGATCCGCCGGTTTTGACACCGACATTGGTGCTTTCATTGAGAGTTCCTCTGTGCCGTCGCCGTCAGGCCCGATGGCTCCTACGATCATCAATGGCGATGCAGTCCAGGGTGAGACCTTTCTCCCCGGACAGATCTTCGTCTTTGGCGGCTTCGCACTGCGGGCCGATTCACTTGGCCATCTAGAGAAGATCGAAAGCTACGCCCCTGGCCGTCAGGTCATATTCGGAAGTTTAAACTACACGGCAGACATCCGCGAGGACTTGATCTTCGACGGATTCGAACCACTGCCGAGCGCGCCGCATTGTCACGACGAGCATGATCTAGCTCTGCCGCCGAGCAGTGCCCTGGAGGCCGTACCCGCGTCGGCTCCGACCCCTAGTTCGGAGCCGGCTGCGCCGATCGAGGACGGGCGGTTGGACGCCGCCTCAGGGGCTGAGATCCCAACGGCGGTTGAGCCGAACACCAGCCCCATACCCTGCAAGACTCATGACTCCATGGAGCCGGATTCTTCTCCGGACTCCGAACTCTCCACGCCCCTGTCGAGCGAATCCAATTGGACGCCGATCATGGAGTTCACGACCGCAGACGTCTTTCAGCACTCGCCTTTCGGCGATATCCTGAAGTCACTGAAGTCTCTCTCTTTATCAGGAGATCCCTGGCCGGATTACGGTCAGCAAGGTTGGGATTCGGACGATGAAGAAATTCAAAGCCCACCCACCACCCACTTTGTAGCCACTTTTGACAACTTAACCGACATGCTCGACTTTGACTCCGAAGACATCGACGGTATGGATGCCGATGAAGGGGATGATGAAGAACCAGCACCTACTAGGCCCTGGAAAGCCACCTCGTCATATGACATATACATGGTGGACACCCCAAAAGAGGGAGAGGGCGACGGAACAGCGGAGGATGACCCCTCCAAGAAACAGCAAAATCCCGCCAACACAAAAACGGCAATTCCAGCACGGGAGATAATAATACCCCGGAAAGCGCCGAAGAACATCCCCCCGAGCAAGATTTAGCACAGGAGGATGGAGAAACCAGCCCTCATGAAAGAGCGGCCGACAGAGAGGTCGAGGATGATAATTGTATGCCTCCCTCGGAAGACGAGGCAAGCCTCGACGACGACGAATTCGCCGTGCCAGAGGATCCCGTCGAACAAGAGCGTTTTCAACGCAGGCTTATGGCCACGGCAAGAAGCCTCAAGAAAAAACAGCAACAGCTTAAAGCTGATCAAGATCGGCTAGTCAATAGATGGACTGAAGTCCTTGCGGCCGAAGAGCATAAACCCGAACGCCCCTCCAAGTGCTACCCAAAGCGTAGGTTACTACCCCGATAGAGGAGGAAGCACTCGACACGGCCGACAGGCCACCTCGTGGCCGCGACAGAGAGGCCTCATGGCCCTCCACCCAAGCCGCACCCCATACCAAGGCACGGGAATACGCGCCGGACTTACGAGACATGTTGGAGGACAAGACAAGACAAACAAGATCGATCTACGGATCGTGTAGGCACCCCACGGCTCGAGACAACAACCGTCACGCCGGCTACAAATTCGGCAGGGCCGAACACAGTAGACAAAGCTCATTGGAGCTATGTCATGATATCGCCCAATACAGAGCCGCCGCACACCCATTGTGCTTCACAGACGAAATAATGGATCATCAAATCCTCGAGGGTTTCAAACCCGTAAACATCGAATCATATGATGGATGAACAGACCCCGCGGTATGGTCGAGGATTATCTCCTTCATATCCACATGGCCCGCAGCGATGATTTCCACGCCATCAAATACCTCCCACTCAAGCTTAAAGGACCAGCCCGACAGTGGCTTAACAGCCTGCCAACAGGGTCAATCAGGTGTTGGGAGGGCCTGGAAGCCGCATTCCTCGACAATTTCCAGGGCACTTATGTGCGACCCCCATACGCTGACGACCTAAGCCACGTAATTCGGCAGCCAGACGAATCGGCCAGGCAATTCTGGACATGGTTCCTAACAAAGAAAAATCAAATACTCGACTGTCCGGACGCAGAGGCCTTAGCAGCCTTCAAGCATAATATCCACGATGAGTGGCTTGCCCGGCACCTAGGATAGGAGAAGCCGAAATGTATGGCAGCACTCATGGCACTCATGACCCGCTTTTGCGCGGGAGAAGACAGCTGGCTTGCTCGTAGCCACAACATGACCAAGAACCCTAGTCGTTCGGACACCAGGGACATTAGTGGTAGGTCGCGTCGTAACCACCAGAAGCGCCGCATCAACGACGACAATGCTAAGGATATGATAGTTAATGCTGGATTCAGAGGCTCTAAATCCGGTTAATGGAAAAAGTCATTCAAAAGGAATCCTAGGGGCCCGTCCAGCTTGGACCGAATACTCGATCACTTGTGCCAAATACATGGCACCCCCGAAAAGCCAACCAATCACACCAACAGGGACTGTTGGGTGTTCAAGCAGGCAGGCAGATTAAGCGGCGACAATGAAGACAAGGGGTTGCATAGCAATGACGACCAGGAGCCCCGGCCGCCGAACAACAATAGATAGAAGGGTTTTCCCCCACAAGTGCGGACGGTGAACATGATATACGCCACCCACGTCACCAAGAGGGAGCGGAAGCGCGCGTTAAGGGACGTATACACGGTAGAGCCAGTCGCTCCAAAGTTCAACCCATGGTCCTCCTGCCCGATCACCTTTGATCGAAGAGACCATCCCACTAGCATCCGTCATGGCGGATTCGCTGCACTGGTTCTCAACCCAATTATTGACGGATTTCATCTCACTAGAGTCCTTATGGACGGCGGCAGTAGCCTGAACCTGCTTTACCAGGATACAGTGCGGAAAATGGGCATAGATCCCTCGAGGATTAAGCCCACCAAAACGACCTTTAAAGGCGTAATACCAGGTGTAGAGGCCAGCTGCACAGGCTCAGTCACACTTGAAGTGGTCTTCGGATCTCCGGATAATTTCCGAAGCGAGGAGTTAATCTTCGACATAGTCCCGTTCCACAGTGGTTATCATGCACTGCTCGGGCGAACCACATTTGCCAAGTTCAATGCGGTCCCGCACTACGCATACCTTAAGCTCAAGATGCCA
>NW_024116595.1:0-8663 GCF_003073215.2 Triticum urartu
TGCCATTCTGCATATAAGACAGTGTGGCAAATAGAGTGTGAACAGACTGCCTGCTGCCATTTCTGCATATAAGACAGTGTGGCAAACTGTCTGCACAATGTGGCAACCGAATTTGCATATCAAATGTTTCAGATGCCATACGTATGCGTTGCATGCGGCAAGTGTTTTTGCTGACCCCCTTGCATTTACATTTTCCACCATGACAATTTGGTCTGTTCCCATCTCAGCAGAATGGCTCGTGGCGATCGTCAAAACGACGATGATGATTTCATGGATCCACCACAGCGTAATCGGGCAACTGGGCGGAGAAAAGAGGATGATGAGGTAAATGTTCATACATCCCCCTTCCTCCTGCTGTATGTTAATGGTTGACACCTTGAGCTTGCAGTCGTCTGACATGGACTAAAATTTCTTTACATTGCAAAACGCGGCAACAATTGATCTCTTTTTTTGCAAAAACATGGAAACAACTGATCACTTTATGTCTGTTTTTTGCAGAAGAAGAAACGTATTCGCAACAGAGCCTCCCAAGAACGACTGACTGCGTTGACTGGCAAATTCAGCGACGATCAGAAGGGGGCTGCTGCTGAGATGGGTATGCAGTCTATGATGGCTGTCTGGTGCACGAACCTTGTCAACCCTGTATGCGATTGGCTTGGTGAGATCTATGACCCCGCCTCCAGGGAATTCGTGATTTCGGGACGCGGAAGACTACCGCTGAACGAGGAATCCGTGTTCTGCACTTTGGGCATGCCTCGTGGACATATCAAAGTCCCGTACGAGGTCAGCAATGAGATCGAGGAAGCGCTATTCCCCCTTTGTTTCCTGGGCTGGAATCCATGCCGAACACGTCTGCAGTGGCAGATTCGCTGGAGGCCATGACGACGCATGGAGATGTTTTCAAGATGAAGCTACTCATGTACCTCATCTCAGCCGTTTTCGTGCCGACCACTTCTCTTCGCCCAAGCAACAAATTCTTCCCCATCTTGATGAGTGATATATCTTTACTACATTATTTTTCCTTCAATTTTTTTGCTCCGATGTCATGTGCAAGCTAGTCACTGCCAGTGTTTTCTGATGTTTTTTCCATTGGATTTCTGACGCGGCAACTCATTATCCTGAATTTTGTGCGGTGCAGGCGAAACTGAAAGATGTGAAGAACATGAATTGGTGTAAATTCATTGCCGACTTCCTGCATGATGCATTCGCAAGCAAGGTGTACCAGAAGGGTTGTCGACTGCATTTAATGGTATTTTTTTACCGGTCCTTTTTGTGAACACTCTTTTTAACACCTTTTTATTCATGCATGGCAACCTGATCATAACAAGATGGCAACTGCCATGTTGATTATGTGGCAACTGCCATTATGACAATATGGCAACTGCCATCATACTATGATGGCAACTGCCATCATGGCAATATGGCAATGCCATCATACTATGATGGCAACTGCCATCACACTATGATGGCAACTAGCACATACAAATGGCAACTTCTTCTTTTTTCTCTTTTTCATGCACCTCAACTTGATGATCGTAGGAACATATATTATCCTGTTTTTTCGCAAAATACCATGATCGCAACTGATTTTTCTTTCTTTTTAAAATTGTTGTACATCAGCTCATGACGTCGACTACCTTGATCTGTCCACCGTGGATTTCACTGGGACAGGAGGCCCGCCGCCTGCGCACAAGTTTGCTATTTCTGCGTGGACTATCGATACTGTCAAGGCTGTGCTTGCTGCAGACAGGGTAACTGATAGCAAATATGGAAAACTGCAGGTTAGTTCTGCTTTTTTGCAACACATGAACTGCTAGTCAGTGTTCATCATTCTCTCTCTTATATCGTAGCTATTTTTTTTGTTCTCTCCAGCCGATGGCCAAGCATGCTATAGACTACAGCGTGTTTGGGGGGCCTCAAAACTTTGGGAAGTGGATGGACGTGCACTCAGCTCTGTCTTGCTCTGCCGAGGTAATCAAAAAGATCTACATCTATGGTTTGCCATGGAGTATTTTTCGATGTCGTGCAAGTGATTGCAATACGGGGTGGTCATTGCTGCCTTTTTGTTTCGTGTACAAGCGAGGGCACCTGTTGAGCAGCTAATAGGGCAGTTTGCATCTGGAATGACCGGCTTGCTCGGGAAGTTGGTTGAGGGGTGGACGTCCCTCAGTGGCTCTGATAGCGATGCGGTTGCGAGGCAATTCACTTCATTTGTCCCAGAACGTACACACCGGCCAACCGGTTGCCGTGGCCGGTATGACTACAACAGTTCCCAGGAACCTGCTGACACACAAGATGAACTAGGTGGAGACGCTGGTCTCAGCAAGGATGACGATGATGTCATGGATAATGTGCAAGAGGACACCGATGATGATGAACACGCTGAAGTTCGCGCAGGTGGTAACAAGGGCAAGGATGCAACAGATGTCCCCCAACCGGATAAAGTCAAACAACACACGGCTGTGAGAGGCGAGGGGGTTTTGCCATCAAAGAGGGGGATGGCTCCAGAGGGTGTTGGGCAGGGTTCTGCTGCCAAGAGGTCTAGGACCGACCCTGTAGCTGCCAGGAAGAGGTTCGACTTTCATCTTAGTTTTTTGCTTTGTCTATTTTCTTCGAACAGACTCATCCTATTTTTTGCACTTGTGTTCTGTCAAACGCGGCAACGAGATTGCTGACTGACAATTGCCACCTTTTTCTTCACTCCATCTCATACGTGCAGCGAGCCGACAGCTGGTGGATGAGCATTTACGAAGAAACAGGCGCCAACGCCAACCCGTGTTTCTGCTCGGTTGAACAAAGGTGCCCCCATTGCCGGTGACACCACTTCCACCAGGACATCTCCTCGCACGACGACAACCAACACCGGGGATCCTGTCGTGTTGCCAGACCTGAGGAAGGCAGTCAGGAAGTAGGTTTTTTCATCCGCTTTCATTGACATAGCGCTATATTTCCTTGATTTTCCAATGTATTCGTTTAGCTTGTCACATTGTCTTCTGTCATCGCCCCCACACGTGGCAACCGCTGTTTTTACCAAATGGTTCTTTCTTTCCTTTCTAAGCGTGTGGCAACTCCTATTTGTTTTCACATGGCAAGTGGAATGTAGGCCAAAATGGTAACTTTAATGCACCTAATGGCAACTGCCATCTTTTTACCGTTGGCTTGTGAGCTCATCCCACCCCTAGGCAGATCAAACATTTTTATCATTATTCAAGGTTGCTAACATGGCAACTGCTGCTGGATGGCAACTGCTAACTATGACACATGGCAACTCATGTTCCCCTTACATGGCAATTACCAGCTTTTCCACCTGTTTTCCATTTTTTTTAAGATTTTATACCAAGGCAAACATAATTTTGTTTCATTTTTTAAATACCTTTTTCATGTGCTTCGTTTTTTTGCAGGGTGAAGAAGACTACTACGCGTGGGTCCAAGCATATCAGTAAGGACCCGCTCGAACGCCTGCATTCAAAGTTGTCAATAGGGGGCAACTCAGATGTACACGAGGCACCAGGCGACAATACTGCTGCTGCACCGTTGACCGCTCCCACCAACTCTGATGCAAGTGGCCAACCATCTCCGCCGGCTGCAGATGTGCAGGCTAGAACAACAGGCATCCGTACATCGGGGAGTGACGAGTCGGTATCTGCCAGGACAGCTGAAATACTGCCAACTCTTCTGGCAATGAAGAATGCTGCTGTGAGCCATGCCACCCCATCAGCAAGCGTTGAAGTGGACGCTCCCGAGACAAAGCTAGGCAAGAAAGATTCCCGCTCATCTGACACTGAATCCAAGCGCGTGCGCTGTGGCACTCCTGCGTCCACGACAGAAGCGGCTGAGGCGGTAGTTCACAAGGACATGCCATCTATAGGTGAGAGTCCTGGCACAACAGCTCCAGCTCCTGACGGTGCAGATACTGCTAAGGCGACTGTTTCGCGTGCTAGTCTACCACCTAGGCGTCGTAGCCCCCGCAAGCAACCAACAGACATACCGAACGCACCGGCTGTAACACTGATTCCAAGCACGTGCGTGGTGGCACTCCTGTGTCCACGACAGAAGCGGTCGAGGCGGCAGTTCACAAGGACATGCCATCTACAGGTGAGAGTCCTGGCACAACAGCTCCAGCTCCTGGCGGTGCAGATACTGCTAAGGCGACTGTTTCGCGTGTTGGTCTACCACCTAGGCGTCGTAGCCCCCGCAAGCAACCAACAGACATACCGAACGCACCGACAGTAGCCAGGAGCAGGAGAGACGAGTCTGGGTTATGTTCCTGCGTCCGCACTATTTCCGCCACCTGCCAAAAGCAATGTGATGGAGAAACCGGAAGACCGGAGCGCAACTGATGCAGGTGTCAAGCCGGGCACGAGTGACGCAGGTGAACACCCGGAGCAGACTGTGCCTTTACCCGCAGTGGAAATCCCTAGCATAAATCTGCGCACTTCCAGGCTCCCAGTCAACGTCGGTGTCCCCTACAGACCAAACAAGAAGATTGTCATGAAAGCTACGGTTGATACCACTGACAACACGCCCCGCCCTACAAATAAGGCCGATCATTCTGTAGCGGCCGATTCAGATATGTTTGTTGATCTTTCACCCTTGGATTTTGCCCCGCAAGTTGTTCGTGGTCCGGCCAGTAGGAATGAGAGGCACCAATGGCCTTTACCCCACCGAGCTTCAGCCTTGGCATCAGTCAAGATCAACCAGTGGTGCAAGATCCTATGCCAGTTGCCTTTGCTTTCCCAGGAGGCATGCCCGCAATGATGGCGCAGCCAATGGTCGAGGGCAGGAAGGCTGTCAAGTTCGTAGAGCCGATTGTGCAAGGTACACTTGCCATGCCCTTATGATTTTTCTTGTATACATATTTTGTAGTTTGACTTTTGTCCGAAACATATTTTTTCGGGGGGTTCTCACTTTGTGATGGCAACTGACATGTGATGGCATGGCATCTGGATTTGATGCACCATGTCACCTACATTTTTGTTTTTGCTGCCATGCTGCATTTGACGTTTGGGCAACCACGTGGCAACTGAAGTTGATTCAACATGGCAACTGTAGTTGCTGTCACATGGCAAACACAGTGCATTACACATGGCAACTGGATTTGCCACGCCATGTCACCTGCATTTTTTGTTTCCATGCTGCATTTTTCATAAGGCAATCATATGGCAAGTGGAGTTGACACAACATGGCAACTGTAGTTACTGTGACATGGCAACTACAGTTCAACTAGGTGGCAACTACAGTGCAACTACATGGCAATTGTAGTTGCTATGAAATGGCCACTGTAGTTGGACCACACATGGCAACTGCCCCACTTTTTCTACCTACATCTCACATCATGCACCCTATCTTCTCACAAACCATCTGTTTTCGATTTCCTAGGTATCCTAACCCATTTTTTATCATTGCAACCACCCCTGAGGAGATTTCACCATCCCTTGACGAAACTTACCGCATGATTGAGGAGGCAGCATTGTAGAGGAGGTCCTCACGAGGGAAATGGCAATCAAGTTCCAACGTGCCTACAGATACGATATCTGAGGATACCATTAGGAGTGCCACCCCTGGTTCTGTGAGGCAGCAGAGGGTAGGTCACCCACCTCCCGCGGAAGACTACGAGCCCGAATTCAGGGCCGATAAGGAACAGACCCAGCGGTACGATATCGTCAAGAGGTTTGGAAATGCGAGGGCCAGCAGCAAGCACATGAAGGAGCTGAAAGCATAAATGACCACACCCCATAATCTCTCATTTTGCTTTGCCCCTTTTGTACCATTCATCTTCTTCGTACTTTCTATACACGATCCGCTTACGTTTTAGTTCTTTCATATATTTTTTTACTTAGTAGGCATGATTATTCCATGTCATATCGTTTTCATACAGCTTATGTTTGGACAGAACCAAAGTCATTCAATGCGGAGTGGCGTACGTCGAGCTGGGTGATCTTGCCGAGTCCGTGAGGCCAAACGGTAAAATGTCGACGAATGTAGTTGCATGCGGGATCGACTACATCAACAATCACACCGATGTGTGTGCCGACAAGATAATCATGCATTACAGTGTGACCTGCAAAATATGGGATGGTGAGTTCCACCACAAAATCCTGAGGAAGAACTTTGCTCAACACGGTGAATTCAAGCTCACACTAAAGAAATATGTGAGTACTCCTTCCCTGTCTGCCATGTTTTTTCACATGGTGTGGTTTTTTGCCATCATCTGCACTTTGTGTTTATGTGGCAGATGTTTTCATGTGGCAACAGCTGCCGTGCACACCGACTTCTTGATTTTTGCATCCCGTGCAAACTATGTGGCAACTTGATAGTAAAATACACAGCACATTTTGTTCATACATGGACGGCAACTTTCTTTCAACTACCCCCACCCATAACCAAACATTCTATGTGATTCTAATTTTTTTGTCCATCTGCTGTTCTTTATGTGAACTCTGCTTCTCATTTCTTCACTTTTAAATGCAGGTCATGTTCCCCATGTTCCAGGAGGTTGCACCACATGACCCACACGACAAGTGTGGTCACCACTATGCGATCTGTCTTGACCTGAAGAACCAACGTTTTGAGGTGCTTGATTCAATCCGTTCGAAAGCTGATGCAGACCTTACTACGCATGCCGAATTCTTCATTAACAACCTCAAAGAGACATGGAACCATCACTATGAACATTCAAAGGTCCAGATCAGGCATTTTCCGACTGAGTATGTGGCGTCTGCGAAGCAAGGGAACACGTGATTTCTTCCTTCCTTCATGTGCCATTTACATCAATCCAACCCCTCTTTTGTTGTCACATCTGAATTGAAGTCTATCTTTGTTACAACTGTCCTTTTTGCGTGTTCACCTGACTCTTTTCCTCATGCAGGACGGACTGTGGCTTTCACGCGCTGGAATACTTTGCAAAGTGGGAAGGCAGAATTGTCCCCCCTATCACAGCTCCGGAAAATCAATCCAACCCCTCTTTTGTTGTCACATCTGAATTGAAGTCTATCTTTGTTACAACTGTCCTTTTTGCGTGTTCACCTGACTCTTTTCCTCATGCAGGACGGACTGTGGCTTTCACGCGCTGGAATACTTTGCAAAGTGGGAAGGCAGAATTGTCGTTGAGCTCCTGAAAATCTACACATGGAACTGGTTGACGAATGAAGATTTCAACAAGCGGTCCGGAGCACGCGATTTCATGGAGGAAGCTGTCAAGAAAGTCATCAAGAAGTACAAGTGATCACGTGGCGTTACACACCGGACGGATACCTTACATTCTATTGCCGAGGAATGTAAGGTACTATCTCTTTGTTTCTCGTTGAAAACTATGTTTGTGTGCTATGTTATGACTGCAACCCCGCGTAGCCTAACTATGTAGTGGTGGTGTGTGAGCGACATTTGAATAGTTTCTGTAATATATGTGTGGACATGAACCTATTTTAGGCGTTACAGCAGATATGTTTTTATGTTTGTCATTATTACAATGGTTTCATCGTTTCTAGCACCGGTTTGCTGTTTCGAATGCGTCTACGATGTTTTAAAAAAGATGGCAAATGTAGTTCATCAGACATGGGTAGTGAAAGTCATCGTCGTTTTTCATTTTGGCTGTTTTGCTTCTTCTTTTTCATCGCTAACTGCACCGGCTAGCATGGGTAGGTTGATCATGTAGCCACAACCTTTGCTGCGGTTTATGCACGTTACGATTTTTCCAACTTGTTTCCATACATTTGCACACAACACACTATGTGTCTCTAAACCGCGTCGTATTGTCATGGAAATATATGCCATGCAGAGTCATCAGGAATACCATGGCATATTTTTAGTACAACTAACATGGCAGATACAGTACAAACAACATGGTAGATCCAGCATAATTAACATGGCAGATACAGTACAACTAACATGGCAGATCCAGTACAACTAAAATGGCAGATCCAGTACAACTAGCATGGCATATTTAGTATAAAATAGCATGTCATATTTAGTATAAAATAGCATGGCATATTTAGTATAAAATAGCATGGCAGACCAACTACACATAACATGGCAGATTAACTACACATAACATGGCAGATTAAGTACCCATAACATGGCAACTGCATTTATCCATTCAATGAATTTTCTTTCCACTTCTGATGCCCCTCAAGAGTCATTCTCCCAATTTTTTTAAAAAAAATTCTCATCATCTAGGGTACAAAACAAAATGTCCACAAGGACCATGTCACATCGCCCCAATTTTTGCTCATGGATTGCCCGCCCCTTTCTTCGTTTTCTTGTGTTTTGCTTGGATCTCCAATCCCGACTAGTACCTTATCTCTCTTGGACGACCCTTTGTGATGGAACGGGGTGGGTTCCTGACCTGGGTCTGTGTGCTTGCTGTTCCAGATCCTATCTCCGAGTTTTCAGACGACGGCCCCGTGGATGAAGGCACGCTTGATGTGCGGGGGAACCGGTGTAAGGCTTCCTCGGCTTTCCTCTTCTTGATCTCATCAAGCTCTCTTTTTAGTGCTTTCCTGTGTTTTTCTGCGACTCTCACTGTGTCATCACTCTTTCATGCTTCATCAATTAGCTCAGCATAGTTCTTTGTCAGCACAACGTGACTCACGGCTTCCATGGTTGACTCTGGTCTCTCGTCATGCACAGCCAGAACTGCGTGTGTTGTTTGCGGCGCCCACGCA
>NW_024116596.1:0-9383 GCF_003073215.2 Triticum urartu
TCCCCGACGCTTTGCTGGATCGGAGCCCGGGGATCGTCATCGAGCTGAACGTGTGCCAAGAACTCGGAGGTGCCGGAGTAACGGTGCTTGGATCGGTCGGATCGGGAAGACGTACGACTACTTCCTCTACGTTGCGTCAACGCTTCCGTTGTCGATCTACAAGGTACATAGACAACACTCTCCCCTCTCGTTGCTATGAATCACCATGATCTTGCGTGTGCGTAGGGGGGGGGGGAGGTTGATGAAATATACTCCCGGTAACTTTCTTGTGAATAGCATGGTAGCTTACACGTCATAGACCTGGCAACTTTTGTACACTGGTCCTAATTACTTTAGCCGGGGGAGGGGGGTTGATGAAATATCCCCTGGTAACTTTTATGTGAATAGCATGGTAGCTTACACGTCATAGACCTGGCAACTTTTGTACACTGGTCCTAATTACTTTAGCCGGGGGAGGGGGGTTGATGAAATATCCCCTGGTAACTTTTATGTGAATAGCATGGTAACTCACACAATGAGACCTGATAACTTATGTACCTCGGCGTGAATAGCATGGTAGTTCAAACATCATATACCTGATAACCTTTGTGCCTCGGTGCTGATAACTTTGGCGAGCGGGTGATAAAATGTACCCATGGTAACTTTAATGTTAATCGCATGGCAACTCACTAATCGCAGACCTGATAACTTATGTACCCAGGTCCTCGTAACTTTTCCTCCAGTGGGGGAAGGGCAGGGGTGGTTGATGAAATATTCTCCTGGTAACGTTTATGTGAATAGCATGGTAACTCACACATCGCTGACTTGATAACTTATGTACCTCGGTCCTGATAACTTTGGCATGGAGGGGGGGGGGGGTGATGAAATATCCCCCGTTAACTTTTTTGTGTGAATCACTTAGTAACTCATCATCGAATACCTGATAACTTATGTGTCTCGATCCTGATAACTCGGTCCTGATATACCCCATTTTTATGGCCTGGCAATTTCTATATAAACAAGATGGTAACTTATATACCACAGACGTGGTAACTTATTTAGCATGGGCGTGATAACTTTTGACCCAAAAAAAAGTCGTCGGAACATATCAACATGGGATCTACTTTTGAAGGTCTCATTGCGACAAATCTTTTATGTGAAAATGGTTTTTCAATCGGAGCGACGGTCTGAGCTACAAAACATTTTAAAGTTTGAAATAGGGGGAAATCTAGCATGACATCAGCTTTTCGTCTTTTAGTGCATATATGCATGTAATTAGAGGTAGGAGTGCACATGAAAAGAAAATTAGTCATTTTAATGCATGCATGTATATAATTAAAGTGAAGTAAGGATCGTTCTTGCCTATTGCTAAAATACGAACGTTTGGTAGTTATAAAAGTCCTTTACTTATTATAGTATGCAGTGTTATTGCATAATAGGCATATTAAGCAGCAAGTAGCCAGGAGAAACCAGGGATTTGAGATCATCATGAACAAAATTTAAAGTTCATTACACACTTGATGAAACAAGTGACACATGCATCTTGGCTCTAACATCACATTGATAGAGTACTGAAATCATCTCCAAAAAAAGAATGAACAAAATAGTGACCGTGGATGGAGTGGCTTATCTTCACCTCGTGCTCAATGCATCCATTGTCCCAGATCCCGGGCTAGTCTTCGCCGCCGCCGCCGCCGGTAACCGCTGTATCTTTTTGAGCCTCACCTCCCAATTTCAGTGCAAAATGCAGCCATCATCTTGGAATTCCTTGATAATATCCCTGCCAAGTGCACCATATACAGCTACTCTAGTATGGTTAAAGCAATAAAGGAAGTTGGGTACCTTTTGTTGGATGTCATCCTTGGATTCAGATCCAATTGATTGAGCAGCTCTGTTGAGGGCATTGTTGGTGCTTCCACCTCCTTGGACATTCAAAGTAAGGCTCCAGATTTTGTCTTCCGAACCTAGTTCAGATTGTGAATAATGAGAGAAAAAACTATCGAATATGTCGCCTTTCATTTTCAGCAGTTTCCCTTCAAATGTGAATCCATCAATGCATGGATATGTTTTCTATTAACACCCAATCTGAAACAAAGCTAACTATAATAAATTAGAGAACACAATTCAATAGTTTTCAGTGATGTTACCAAAGAATTATATAATGTTATTTGAAAGCGTACATCATACCTTTACTGCATTGGTATTCATAATTATTTGAGTGGCGAACTGAGCTTTATTTACCTACTATATTTTTTTATTCGCCAAAGCCTAAAATAATATAACCTTGGCAAGACGTATCCGTAAACCTGCACAACCTCAGGTTGTAGTTCTGCTTGATCTATCTCCTCCAACACCCATGGTTAAAACTTTGAGAGTTATATATTGACCTTAACCGATAGGAAATAAACACAATAACAATGGACAAGAGCATAGTGCATTCAGTGCATCACTTTATGTTTATACAATGTACATGATGATCAAGCGAGTATCATATGTTGTAAGAACTAAAGCCTCTAACACAAGTTGAATTTGAAGATTGCAGAAATCATGAGAAGCAGATTGAACTGAAAGTAATTTATAAAAAAAATTGAAAACATAAGTAAAAAAATTGAAAACTATGAGAAGGTAGTGCCTGGAGCCTCTATGCTTGCTCTGTTTCGACTTCTTCTTGGACTAAAGATGTTGAGTAACTTCGTGCCTGCACGTCAGTTCTTGGTGTTCGGCTCGCTGTCCAAGTTAGCGCCATGGTCGGGGCCATCGCCAGCGGCCAGATGGCCGAGCACATTGGACAGAAAGGGGTGAGAAAATCTTGACCCCTCCCTCCCTCCGAATGAAAATTAAGAGTTGAGCTTGTATTAGTCTCAAATCTCATGAGTTATTTAATTAGTTGCGTGTGGCATTTGATACGATAATCAGAGAAGAGAAATTGGTGTTGTAGACAATGTGTAGGTGAAGACTTTTTCTGAAAAGGTTCATTATTTTGTTCATGTCATATGCTTGCAAGCTGCAACAAATTAATTCTTGACTACACTAAAGTTTTAATCTTTTATACAATGGACATGCCTACTGAATTTTCAGTCGTTAACGATGGTGGCGATTCAGAACATCATCGGTTGGCTCGCCATCTCCTTCACGAATGTATGGCATGATGCACCCACATGTTTCCCAAGCTTATTTTCTGTCATTTCTCTTCTCGCGACGATACGAGCTTCATGCTTGCTAATCGATGTTTAATCCACATGACTCATCACTTCTCTACATGGGACGACTGCTTCAAGGATTTGGTGTTGGTGTCATATCATACATGGTTTGTAATAAAGTATCTTCACTGCATGATTATTCTGTGCCTAGGATGTTCATGACTTTATGCTTTAAGGTTTTGAGTACTTCTCAGCTCGTTCAAAAATGTTCAGAAACAAGAGAGCAACTAATATGTCAATATACTGGATGCAGAATGGTCCAGGGTTTATTTTTTTGGAAAAGATGGTTCATTGTTTATACCTACGCACCCCTACCAAAACTAAATTAATCTTTTGAAATTACAACATTTTTACTTTGTTCCTGGGCCTCAGTGCATGTTGATTTTTATGGCTTTATGCTTTAAGAGATTCAGTACTTCTCCATCGTATATACCAACTTATTTTATTGCCAACAGACTATTGAGCTACTTAATAGTTACAATACTAACTCCTATGTATGAATTAAGGCATGCGATCATACCAGATGCCTGTATACATCAGAGCTCCTCAGAGCACAAGAGGATCGCTTGGCTTCATGAAATCCTCAAATGCAGAATCAGCAATAGCTATGTAAAAGAAAAGAAGCACAGTCAGTATGTTACATGACATGAGAACAACAGATGACTACCTAATCTAAGTACAACATAAGTTTCGTATAAACAGGATCGAAATGAATCATAATTAATGGTTATAGTCAATAAAATGCCAGAATGAGTTATATTGACCAACCTAAGTACCTAATATTGTTATGTCCATTATACAGTGTGGAATCAAAATCATGTGATAGTTAACTATTTCTAATCCAATAGATTGTATACAACACAGACTGATATTTTAGATTCAAAAGAAGAATCCAGTATCAAAGGCTATCTGAACTTACTTTTGAATCACGCCACCGCTAGTCCACTGCCTCCTGATGATAACACCATCAATCATTAGGTTGGTTTCCATCCATCAGTATGTTCACCCTTGAGAAGTCCAGGCTAGGGTGCTACAATTAGGATCCCTATCAGATAAACGAAGAACTATATTTCTTGATATAATTGGAGGGGTTCCACTACCATAACAACAGGTGGATGCAGCTGTTCAACCCGGGTGGGGAGCATACAAAATCTGCAAAATAGGGAGGTTAGAAGATGATAATTTCATTAATAGTTCGGTACACACAGTACTTTATAGATGGTTGCTCACATATCTAAATGCCGCATTTCTTGGTTCATACGTAGCAAAAATTCCTTGCAATATTTTCTAGAACCAGGAACAATCACTGCATTGTGAATGTTGCATTTCTGTTTCTCTCACGCAGCTTCAGAAGGAAATCGCGGATCATGAGCTTGCGGAGCAGATGGAGGAGCCCATGGCCCAGCAGCTGGAAGCGGACATCAATGCTCTGGTTTATAACAAGCAGCAACTGGCCCTGCGAGCAAAAGCCACTATCCATCAATGAAAAGAAAGAGGAGATCCAAAGGAAGGTGTGCAGATTCCTACCATGTGTCATCATGATTTCTTTTATTTCTTCTGTGAGCCCAAAACTCTATTATGGTAATATGATTACGTTCAATTTGGTTGAAACATGGCATGGCATATGATTAGTAATTTAGGTTCTGTTTGTGACATTGCATTCGTCAGAATCTAGGTCTACTTGAACCTCTGCTTCAGCTGCTAAACTGTCTTATACCATTGTAGAATTCTTATAATGATTCTACAGCGTCGCAAAGGCCTTCTGTTCATTGTAAATTTCTCAAAGCTTCATATACAATTAAGTTAATTAGAACGATGTCTTCCTGTAGTATCGCTTTCCATCCAAAAACTGATTATTTTTTGTGGATTTCTAGCATCATGAGTTTCAAATAAAGGATAATCCATACCTAGAGCCAAGCATATGCTACATGGTCTATGAGTTTCTGATCAAAATACATCATGCATTGTCATACCAGGTCGAATATAAGACAGCTTTGCATAGTTGTGGTGTAATCAATTTAGCCTTGTGCGTTTGGCATGGCATCGATCATGGTCTTGTAGATCAAAGCTAGAGCTACTTTGTTAAAAACCTTCCCTCTAATTTACGGAGGGGGATGAAGCAGGAAATCTACAGTTTACCATCTGCAAAGTGAACTCTCTGCACAGTCTGTTGAAACTACTTTTATATCCACCATTTAATCTTGCGTCTTGACATCTGCTTGTCACCGATTGGTATTCGGCTATACCTTGTGAATGAGGCTCTTGAACGCCTGATATATTGCTCTCGCTAACTTAAGCTGATAGTTTGATATTCTGCTCAAAAAGCAACAACTCACTGCATAATGTTATATTTGTTGCGTTTTTACTGCTGCATGTGACCCAGGCTGATTTTGAGACTTCTAAACATTCCCAAGAAAGCTCGAAATTGATGTCCAAATCAGTAAACTCGCCAGAAAAATTTCAGGTGGCTAGGCACAAATCTATCAAGGGATTAGAGGGCTAAGACAGGAATCAGTAAAATTCAGAGTTTCGAATCTAAGTGAACACCTGTTATTGCTGCAACTCCCCTGCATCAACTAACAGTCTAATACATGCCCTATGGCAGCATATATTGAGTGATTCAACTCTGTTACTGCCTTACTCCTTACTGCAGCCATTACAACAAAATATGCAGATTATAAAACATGCAAGGAAAAAAGGGAGAGCTGCTATTGTGACACTACACTGCTCAAAGTAAATTGATTCATATGAACCTCCATGGGCAGTGCCCACCATGATTTAGAGAAGTATTCGGCAGTTGGAAAAGGTAGGATGCATCGTACCTGGTCGGATCTGGAACGGTTGGCCCTTGCCGGCGCAGACGAAGCGGATCCGTGTCGATAGTGTCTTGCCTCCGCATGACGGTGGCTTGTTGAGCTACTTTTGTCGCCGCCGGCAGCGCCCTCCAACACATACTCGTCCTCCCTGCTGGCTATCTCCATGGATTCAGATTGAGAAGAGAAAGGGGTAGGAAACGAGGCGGCAGAGAGGGGTCGGGGGTGAGGGAAGGGGAAGAAAGTAGGCGACTTGCCTGGGTCGAGAGAAGGTCTAGACGATTGGATGTCGAGTTTGTTTCCTTCTTCGGTGGTTGGCGTCGGAGGACCTGGCCATGGGCCGATGGGGCGAGGCAGTGGCAGCAGCAACCCTAGCGTGCGCCGAGGGAGAACGGGTGGGTGCGATTTCCTCCTCTCTCGTTTTCTTCTGGACAAAGCAAACAACGCGTTGGGGCAGCAAAGGTCAAACCGCCGATTTTTTTGTCTCTAGCTAATCTGACGTGGACTGCACGAGAGCACGCCCCGGATGCGCAGCTGAATGTGTTTAATAAAAATATAGTTCGTAGTAGTTTAGAGAGACGGTGGCCATCCGCATGACTCTGCCTCATCGAGTGGCGATCAAAGCACAGATGATAAAAATAAACAAAACACACAAACTGGTTCGACGCAAGCGATGGTCGCTTTATTCTGATTTTTAGATTTTCAAAATTTCTGTCGGAGCAAGTAAAGTGCTTGATAGATTATTATTTTTCAGAACTTGTTGGTCTGTATTTACAAAAATCATCTGGTCGCATGAACCAAAGAGAAAAATGAACTAACCTATGCTATGAGCTTCCATATTTAATTTCCTCCGCACGAGGAGAAGTTGAGGCCCGGTGAGTGCCGACTGGAAAAAGACTTTCCGTGTAAGGTATAAGGTTGAAGAAGTACACATCCTTCCAAGCAGGCTCAAGTTCAACTAACCCATGACGTTGGTATCTCAGCCTATTCAATTCACAAGCATTTGTCAGCTCACGTGTCTGCAGATCGTAGAGGCAGTGCATGACATTGGACCGTAGCATCAGCATGCCCGGAAGAAGAGTGATTGGCTGGCACGGGCCCATCCCATGCTACGTGTACCACGGTTCCCACACAGAGCTGGCCCCGTCTTCCACCAGCGACCAGACCATCACTAGCCGATGCACGTCACTAGTCTCATTGACACTGTAACTGGTTAGACACAACTCCTCATGCAACACACTCAAGTTCAAGTGTTCAACATGTTTGTTGCTGCCATCGATCCCGAGGTTCGATAGATCAGAAGGCAAATGGATGACGCTCAACGCCTCATCATCCAAGCCGAAGCGGAGGAGGCGGCGTGGGTGCGGCTCCAGGTTGGTATCGATGTCGGCGATCCAGTACACACCCCCATTCACAGATTGCGCGGTCACCCATGGATAGGCGTGGTGCCACTGATCTGCCGTGATTTCTCTCCATCAAGGAGGAACATGGTCACCCACGGTGCACACCTCCACCCCGTTGTAGAATTTATTGTCTCTCAAACGAATGAAGAACTAGACCACCTTGTACATGCCACAACGTCGATGTCGGCGATCCAGTACACACCCCCATTCACAGATTGCGCGGTCACCCATGGATAGGCGTGGTGCCACTGATCTGCCGTGATTTCTCTCCATCAAGGAGGAACATGGTCACCCACGGTGCACACCTCCACCCCGTTGTAGAATTTATTGTCTCTCAAACGAATGAAGAACTAGACCACCTTGTACATGCCACAACGAAGATCACGGCCTAACCCAATGATGCGTTGGGAAGGGGGGAAAAGGTTCGCCTTGGTGTCTGTGGGGACAAGCACCAGGCCTCGGAGGCGCCTTGCTGCCACTGCTATAACTCAATGTATCATTTGATGTCGCGATCCAGGCAGTGTCGGGTGATGAGAAAGGATGGGTTCTGCTTCCATCTACAGGCGGATATCTTAAGGTGCCGGTCGGACCAAGGAGGGGGCGGATGTGGTTGTGCCTGATTGTATCAATCCATCGAACCAGCTTTGAACCGTTGATTTGTTCTTCATCCCACGATCCGTATGACTCTTTATTCTTTTTCCATGCACGGTCCGGTTAATCGCAACAACCACGAATCAACACGTACACCCACCTCGTGGCAGCCAAGTAAGACTAGCTAGTAGTTTACACGGACGGGTGGCTCGTCTCTCACTCGATGGAATGCTACACATACATCGGTTTACATGAGTTTTACAAACAGATGGGTTATGATTGGAGGTTAAGGGCATCTCCAACAGGTTGTATGTTAGTTTTGTTAGTAAAATATCCATGTCATCAACCAACAAGCTATCATACAACTACTCTAATAGGTTGTATGTAAACTATCCAATAGATGGTGAGACAATAAATGTGATTGCTCTCTATTTCACCTTGGAGCTTGTGCAAAGGTTGTTGGTTAATCTACATACAACTTTGCTCTCTCTCCACATTTAATACATGCCACATCATCACTATGTCCTAGGTGGCAAATTTACCAACACCTATCTCACAACTGTTGGAGATGCCCTAAGGGGGAGGAGGGGCCCACTCCCATGAAAATCAGGGGAAGAGTGTATGTTTAGCATTAGGGCGCTTATAGGCGCTGGCGCACCGGCCGAGCGTTTCGGCCGGTCCAGCTCAGGCCATCGGATTTGAGCCACGCAGCCGTTGGATCCAGGCAAAAAAAAACAAATCACCCCCAACTTCTTCTTCCTTGGGCAGTCGGCCTGGATCCGCGTCTCCCGCTCGGGGAGCACGGCACCGCGCCTCCTGTCCCCTCCGGTGGTCGTCCCCGTCGTCAGTCCCCACCCTCGCCGGTCTTCCTCGTCGCCCGTCGGATCCCGCCCTTGCCGGCCATCCTTGTCACCGGTCCCCCACCCTCCCAGTCTCGTTGTCGCCTCGAACCATGCAACTGCTCCACCTGCTGTTGCAGCTCTTGATGACGACGGTTGTAGCTCCGCTGCCCTCGCCATTGATGCTTGCTGCAGGAAAATACGTCGCCGCCGGCCGCGAGTCAATCAACGCCATTTGAATGGCTGTAGCAAAAAACTCCAATGGTAGTAGCAAAATCCTGCTACGGTTGCAGCAAAAATATCATTGTCGTCCTCACGAGGTCGCAGCTCTGCCTGATGGATGTAGCAAAAAGCTTTGCCGGTAGTAGCAAAATTCAACTACAGTTGCAGCTTCCCCTTGTTGTGCAGTGCCATTGAAGCTTTCTATGTCCATGGTTGAAGCTTTTTTCAACGACTGTTGAAGCTTTTCTAGGTGACGGTTGCAACACTTATATACGCGGGAGGATCTGGGCATGGCGGCAGGCAGCCATGGCGGGCGGGCCCGCGGCACACCCACGC
>NW_024116597.1:0-6098 GCF_003073215.2 Triticum urartu
TTGTGCTTGCCGCTCCGCAGTCGCTCCTCCTCTTCACCATTGGCATACTTGGTGGCGATTTCCATCATCCGAGTCAAAGTCATGTTCCCTGTCCGACCGAATTTCAGATTCAACTCTCGGTACCTGACGCCTTCCTTGAAAGCACAAATTGCCTGATGATTAGACACATCTTTCACCGTGTGGTGCAGGGTGATCCACCTCTGGATATAATCTCTCAAAGTTTCATTCGGTTTCTGGATGCAACACTGTAATTTCGTCAAACCTGCTGGCCGCTTGCAAGTACCCTCAAATGTTCTGACAAACACTCCGGCGAGATCTTCCCAAGTATAGATACTGCCAGGCGCCAACTGATTCAGCCATGTCCTAGCCGAGCCCTCCAACATCAGAGGAAGGTGTTTCATGGCCACCTCATCATTTCTGCCACCAATCTGGACAGCCACTCGGTAGTCTTCGAGCCAGGTGTCAGGCTTGGACTCTCCGATGAACTTACCGACTCCAGTCGCCAACCTGAAGTTGGGGGAATCACTGCAGCTCTGATAGCTCTGCTGACGCACTCTGGGCCAGAGACATGCACCCTGTTGCTGGTTTGCGGGCCTCTGTCATGGCCATCTCGGTGAGCTCTGTTTCTGTCAACCAAGCCTTGTACGAGAATAGATCTCGCATCAAAGCCTGGCTCCCTACGGTCGACTGGAATACCTCTTCTGACGCTGTTAGGGCGCCTGTCTTCATGTGGCCGCGGCACGTATGACCCACTCCTTGGAGGAGGCGTGGGCACTCGACGGCGACCATCGCGATCGGCTTGACGATCATACTGCTCCTGGTTTCTGTATTGATCACGCCGCTCACCACGTCCCTCATGCCTCGGGGGCGATCTCGGGCTATGGGCCGACTGGACCGTATCTGCAACCACAGATCTGCTATGGATCCTATCCCGCGACTGAGACATGGCCGTATTCTGCTCTCCTGCTGCCCGGAGCAAGGCCCTAATCTGCGCCAGACCTCGACCAGCTTCTGACTGGGAAGGTTGAATCGACTCTGCTATCCGGGCCGCAGCTGCTAGGTTTTGGACCGGTGTTCGGTATACCTGAGCTGGAGGTGGAAAAAGTTGACGTCGGCTGGACTCATGAGCACGTTGACGAGCGCGATCATCGAGTGCACGCTGTAGGTTCTCCAGCCAAGTGCTCTCAGCCAGATTGGCCAAGCGAGCCTGTTCCAAGGCCTGGGCCTCGGGCGTTTCTCCAACGATAGGAGGATGCAGGGCATCCATGTTTCGGCGACGAAGTTCTTCTCTCTGCTGCGAGGAGAGAGGCTCGGGGCGGTACTCCTCGTGAACGTGCGACGGATCGCCGTTCCCGTCACCTCCGTCTTCACGATCGAAGCCAGGAGGACCGCGTGGTCCATTGACCATCAGGACTTCCGCTGTCGAGTCATTGCTGCCGCACTCGGATGCAGTCTCTACGGAGCCAGTCGAACAGGCCATAGAGAGACTCGTCGGGCTCGAGCGCGGCGATTTGAGGGGTGGCCGACTGGCGGGCCACCGCATGCTTCACCCACCGTTGAACCCTCGACCGGCAGGTGCGCTTGTTCCGGCGGGTCGCAGGGAGGGGGAAAGCCGTAGGAGTCGACTGGTACTGGGTCGACGGTTGCCGCAGGAGGACGCCGCGGACACACGCGTGAAAGTGCGGCGCCCTGCGGGCGGGGAGCGCATCGACGTCGAGTGGTGCCTCCTGAAGCCAAGCGGAGTCGTCGACAAACACGAGCGCGCCGAGACGGATCTCGCGGCCGTCAGCCAAATCTCCGCATGGAACCATGATGATGGGGATCGGAAAAACTGCAACTTCTCCAACAAGTCGCTAAGACACCTGCCCCACGGTGGGCGCCAACTGTCGTGGATCTAAGACTGACAGTAGAATGGGGGGTAGGTATGAGGAGGCAAGATCCTAGCTATGGAGTAGTTGTACGCACGAGTTTTACGAGTTTAGGCCCTTCTCGGAGGAAGTAACAGCCCTACGTCTCGGTGCCCTGAGGCGGTCGACTGGATTATACGTGTGTGTGTGTTTACAAAAGTGCGAACCCCTGTCCCAGAGGAGGGAGGTGGCTTATATAGAGTGCGCCAGGACCCCGGCTCCCCTCCGTTACACAGAGTTCAATGCTCATAAAGGAAAGGCGTTACAGGTAACGTCTACAGTAAATGTCATAAATGCTCATAATGCTATGGTTTAAGTCTTAACCGTTGCAGAGTGGAGGGTTCCTCATCTTCTGGTGGTCGAGTGTCTTCAAGGTGGTCGAGTGAGCGCATCTCCACGGTCGAGTGGATGATGATTTCTCTTCGATTGCTTCTGATTCTTTGTAAAGATGTCCTTGGGGAGGGTATGCTGGACAGATCCATGACCCAACCCTAGGTACATAGCTTCATCAGGCTGCACCGACCATATTAGATCTGACCGGAGGTGCCGCTAAGCAGTCCACCAGGTCCTCGACGCCGCCGCCAATCCAAAGCCGGATGACGCGCCGCCACAGCATAGACCACCCACCCAAGGAATTTTCAAGCTTTGTGTACCTTATAATAGTGACACCCATGGACGTGTCAAGTTGAGTGATACTAAGAGCTTGTTCGGAATCCTACCAGCTCCGCAAAATCCCGAGAGCTACAGAGCCAGGAAGCAGGCGCTCCACGTTTTTCGCTCCGTGTTTTTCAACTGTAACCCCACCTGCTCCTGAAGTGGAGTTGTGGGGTAGAGGTACTCCGTACAGGGCCTAATACTATTTAATTGTGGATGACATATATCCAGTTAACGAATGATTTGGTTGGTTAAGGAGACACAAAGACTACCGAGAAGGAAACAAGTGGAAGAGTCTTTATTTGTCGTTGTATGAAGAAAATCAGATGCCACCTTGCTTAACACATATTTCTGAATTAAAAGAATAATTTGATCAATATATCTATATTATTATTATTATTATTATTATTATTATTATTATTATTATCATTATTATTACGTGGCAACGCACGGACATTCGGCTTTTGCCCGTAGCAACACACGGGCATTCTACTAGTTACAATCATATTCCGGTTTGGATAGAAATGGTTTTGGTACAACAAATTGATCTAGTACGCCGCTTGACAATCTCTGGACCAGTTTTCTATTTTTTCATTATTATATTTTCCTCGGATTTGCCTTCTCATTTAGATATGAGAATTACCAAATGATCATCTGGCTCCTAAGCAATTTGGTTTTACGTGAAGGTTCGTGTGATTTTTTCCTTTTTTTCTTAATGATTTTTTCTTTTACTTTTGTACTTTTCATCGGACATGCGCACCTGATTTTAAAAAAACCCGAACGTGTGTGCACCCGTAGTTGCACACCTTTGCACAAATGCATATGCATCGCTAGGGGCGGCGCTGGGGGTATTTTTGGGTCTTCATGTGAATACCCATGATTTTTACAAAACAGTGTTGATTTTGACAAAATAGTGACAACTTTCGGAAAACAACAATAATTTTGACAAAATGAATACGCATGAATACCCGGTTGCAAATTCCTGAAGCCGTCACTGTGCATCGCCCGCGTGCAATTACAGTTGCGCACAACCGACATGGCTCAACTGCATGTCCATCGGTTGCATGCAATTGCAATTGCATACATGCACATGTATGAGCGCATGCCAACCGGTCGCGTGCAACCATCCTTTCATGTGCAACTGTATGCCCACAGACCATATTCATTTATCTACATTCGATCAGATCCATTTAGACCTACCTAAATGTTGGGATGAGCAGCCTGTTCATCGTCCGATTAAAAAACTGTCATCCAACCGGCCTTTCTATGTCCAGTTCAAATGTCCAAACTGTCCAATACCCCTCAAACTGAGCCCATATATAAGATGTATATGAGAAAGACCAGACACGGCTGTTATGTTGGTCTGGCCCACACTAGCACACCTCGTCCCCACCGAGTCCTCATAAAAATCCCACCGGATCCCCACTCGAAACCAAACCCTAGCTCACACACTCACCCTCTCCGCTCCCACCGCACACCCGTCTTGTCCCCCCTCGTCCCTTCCTTTCCCCACGCCACCATGGCCGGCTCTGGCAGCGAATCTGATATCATGGCAGACCTTGTCGACTGGGACGCGTGCTTCTTAGGGAGGATTCAAGCGATGCTCTGGGCGATGAGGAGTACACGCTCTGCATCGCCCTCCGCCATATGTGGATGGATATGTGCGGGAGCTTGAGCTTTTGCATCGTCCCAGGTTGCCAGCAAGGTAGGTCCACCTTTGTCCGCGCTCGGTGGCCGTTCCTGCTGGTCCCTGCTCCTCTCGGATGGCGCTGGGTTTTCGTCCTCGCACCGTCAAGCCCGTGGCGAAGTATGCGCGAATCGAAGAAGCAGGCTTCTCGTGGCGCGAGGCGACGAGCCGCGTAGAAGACGACAGAAGCCAGTCCTAGCTACTTTGACTGTGCTCGTGCATATTCGTGACCGTTGAGCCCAAGGGCAACCTTTTTCGCGATGTCACCCACCATGCGTTGGCCTTAGAGGAGACGGACGCGAGGAGGCGCCGCCACAAAAATGCCAAGGCACTTCGGCTGGCATCATGGAGTCGGAGCGCCTTGCGAAGGAGAAGGTGGCCGCCGCGGCAAGAGCCGCCAGCCTCGCCAAGGGCCAGGATCCTCTCCTCCTCCTTGTTGGACAGTGGCGTGACTAGCTAGTGATGACTCCTCTCTAACCGCCAACAAGTGCGCCGAAGACTACTAACGACGCTTTGGAGACTCTAAGGGGAGCTCGGTGAGAAAATGGTGAAATCCGGAGCCATCTCTCCACAACTAAGCTATCTATCTAGTTTTATTTTGGCTAAAATGTTTGCTATTACTATGTTGAAGTTTTATCTAAGATAATGTTGATCAAGTTGCATGAACTGTATGGATTTAAGAGGCGAAATATGAGATGGACAGTTGTGGAAGCAGAGACATGAGGGATGGCCGGTCACTGTCCGTAGTCAGGGTCAAATTTGATTAGTCAGGCTGTAGATGCTCTTAGAACATTGATTAAACGCCAACTATCTTCTGATAAAAATGGTTTATTGTAGGATTTATCTAATTTTATTCTGGTCATCTGACCTGATAGTCACGCTCTGATGAAGCTCTCCTCTAAGGCCCGGCAAAAGCTTATCGCCAATCATCTTTGGCAACCAGCTACCCATCGTCGCTTTGATTATGCAGAAATGATCTCATTTCTAATGACAAAAATGCTTCTCTTCTACAGATTATTTTCGATGTACGCACTCGTTTTTTATGTGGTCTACGCTACAACAAGTGGAGTACCAACCGCTGTTCAAAACGGTGAGTACCAACCGCTGTTCAAAGCGGTCTGTACGAGATTGGAGCAGGTGGCTACGAAGGTATTTTTTCAACATGGTGGCGGCATAACCTCCGGATTGATCCACCAACAGTTTCGACATAGGCATAGTGTCAGTCTATAAGACTATTGTTGCCGTTTTGCCGGTTTAGTTTCATTTTTTTTACCAGACTTTCCGGGATTGGCTGTGTGCAACTTAGTTATGCAGAGGGCGAGTGTCACTCATAATGATTTATATCAGCATGATGCTACATTTCAGATAATAAAAGCGCCCTTTATAGGAAAAGCTACCCATCGTCGAGGTCGCCAAATCATGTTAAAGCAGAAGAAACCTCTGAGAGCCCCATATTGCTCAAAACAGAAGTGCTCTGTTTACTCATTACAGAGGATGATGCCACCAGCCCCTGGTTAAGTAGTGCTGGAATACTAGATTCTTGAATGGCACATTCAGTTGGCTCTGACGCTATAGTGTAGTCTGCAATCTCACTTTGTGCTGCATCAACAGATTTGAGCAGCAAAACCTTTGGCCTGTTCGGATGCTCCCTAGCAGCCTTCTCCCATGTTCTTCTTGTTGTTGGAGTGACTCTAGGGTCAAGAGTGACCTCTTTGAGATGTTTGAGATATTCTATTTTGAGGTCAGAAAGGCCATGCAGATCTTTACAGAGCAGCTGGAGTGTGACAAGGAATGGCAGAGCCCCTTCTTCTATTGTAGGGACAGTTGGACCTTGCAGCTCCACAGACAGG
>NW_024116598.1:0-6368 GCF_003073215.2 Triticum urartu
CTGGCCGTCTTCCCTGCCCCACATCGATTTGGGTATGTCTGAATTGGTGGCAGTAAGAGCGGAGTTCGGCGGTGATAGCGCAGGGCGGAGAAAAGGCTATTCTGACCGGTGGGTCCTTCAATTGATGCTAAACGTTAGAGCACATTGAGATGACTTCCTCTCCATTCTTTTCGATGCTTGGATTTTTCAGATAGATAGAGATGAGTTCTTCTCTGTTCGCCACGAGCGCCATGGAGGCTCCCATGAGCTCTTCCCTGGGTGCCATGGGCCCCCTTCTCAGGAAGCTGCATTCGCTGCTGGACCCCGACCACCGGCTGCCCAGGCCACTGAAGCACGGAATCGAGCTCCTCAAGGAAGATTTGGAAGAATTAAGCGCCGACCTGTTGGAGCAGTCAATGGCGGATTCCCCCAACCACAAGGCAATGTACTGGATGGATGAGGTGCGTGAACTTTCCTATGAAATAGAGGACTGCATCGATGACATGATGCTGAGGCACACCGGCAATGGCGTCAAGACCAGACCCGTCCGCGGCCACAGGGTCAGTCGTGTCAAGGTGTCTCGGCTTTTCAAATCACTGAAGCCATGCACAAGGGTTTCCAAGATCACAGAGCTCAGGACCCTGGTGCTGGAGGCGAGTGAACGGCGTGAGAGGTATCATCTTGATGATTGTGCCTCGAGTTCTAGCCGTGTGTTCACTGGGCACAATCGGGTTCCAGGCCTATATGGACATGCGACGGATTTCCTTGTTGGTATTGATGACCTGAAGATTAAGCTTACCAAGTGGCTTTCTGAGGATGCTGATCAACAACTGAAAATGGTCTGTATAGATGGACCTGCAGGGGTTGGCAAGACCACGCTGGCTAAACAACTGTACCGTGAGCTTGGAGAGCAGTTTGACTGCTCGGCTTTTGTGCGGGCATCGCGAAGGTCTGACACAAAAAGACTACTTGGGGACATCCTCTCTCAAGTTCAGTGTTGTCAGTTACCCTCTTATTCCTGCGAGGTGCAAAGTCTTATTGACAATCTCATGAAATATCTCCAAGATAAGAGGTACCTTATTTACCTTTTTTTGTCCCTTGGAGATGTGTGCAATCAATTGATTTAGCTATCCTAAGACTCAGATATAAAATCCAGTGCTCATGATTGTGCACAGTGGAATTTTGTGAATGTGCACAGTCGATGGACCAAATGTATGGTATAACTCTTTGAACGTTTGGAGAAACTAAAACAATAATTGTTTAATTGTATTTCTTGCTTCTACTTACTGATAGAAATAAAAATGCTAATCAACCATTGTGTACATTAGTATATTTCAGAAAATATATAGTTATATATACATTTATTTTGCAGATACTTTATAGTAATTGATGATCTGTGGGAAACAACAACATGGGATATTGTTAAAAGCGCTTTTCCGGATGGTAAAAATTACAGTAGAATAATGACAACAGCAGAAACTGACAGTGTAGCTCTGGAATGTTGTGGTTATCAGTCTGATAATATTTTGAAAATGAAACCCCTTGGCAGCCATGCCTCTGCAGAATTGTTCTTCAGTATTGTTTTTGGCTCTGAACATCTGTGTCCTGATCAATTTAAGGAAGTTTCAGATAGAATCATTAGAAAGTGTGGTGGTTTGCCGCTAGCAACCATCTGTATTGCTGGTCTCTTAGCAAGGCAGACGGATAACTCTGAGCTATGGCATCACCTGCAGAAATGTTTATGCTCCAAATTAAGTACAAGTCCTACTTTGGAAGAGATGCTGAAAGAAGTACTAAACCTTAGCTACAGTCGTCTTCCTCATTATTTGAAGACATGCTTGCTGTATCTTGCTATGTATCCAGAGGGGTTCACGATGTGGAAGGTTGATTTGTTGAAGCAATGGATATCTGAAGGTTTCATTACTGCAAAGCAAGAAAAAGAGGTGGAGGAAATTGCAGATAGCTATTTTTATGAGCTTGTCAACAAGGGAATGATCCAACCTGAGCTAATTAATCACAATGATGAGGTGTTATCCTGTACATTGCACCACACTGTTCGTGATCTTATCATGTACAAGTCCAAAGAAGAGAATTTTATCACTTCCATAGATTACTCAAAAGCCATCACAGGAAATTCTAATATGGTTCGTAGACTTTCTCTCCACTTTAGCAGTGCCAAATATGCGACCAAGCCATCAGGTGTAATACTGTCGCAATCGCGATCACTTTTCTTTTTTGGACTTCTCAGATGTTTGCCTTCTGATGTGGAATTCAAGTTGCTGCGAGTATTAATCCTTGACTTTTGGGGCAACCAATATGGGCATACGAGTCTCAACCTCACAAGAATTTGCAGTTTGGTTCACCTCAGATATTTGAAGATTTCATGCGATATCATTGTAGAACTACCAGCACAGATGCAAGGACTACAATACATGGAAACACTGGAAATAAATGCAAGATTATCTGCTGTTCCATTGGATATTATTCATCTCCCGAGCTTATTGCATCTCTCTCTTCGAGATGAGACAAATCTACCTGATGGGATTGGCTGCATCAGGTCTCTGCGTACACTACAGTATTTTGACCTTGGCAATAACACTGAAGACAATGTACTGAGCCTCGGTGGCCTGATGAACCTGCAGTATCTTCATCTCACCTATTCCACAGTGCATTGTGATGAGCATCTGAAGAGAAATATGGTCGCTCTGGCCTCTTCTGTTATCAAGCTTGTTAACCTCAAATCTGTCATTCTGGCTCCTGGAGCTTTAAGCACAGCCATTTACCATGATGTCTTGAGCAGCGTTTCCTCTCCTCCTGTTTTTCTTCAGGGTCTTCAGAAACTTGATTTGTTGCCCCCAATTTGCATCTTTTCCAGTTTTCCCAAGGATATTGGAGCAGTTCGCAAACTTTGCTATTTGAATCTTGTGGTCCGTGAACTACGAAGGAATGATATTGACAGCATCACAGGATTGCCTGCCCTAACTGTTCTTTCATTGTATGTCCGGCAACCCCCTGCAGAAAGCATCATCTTCAACAATGGGGCGTTCCCTGCTCTCAAGTATTTCAAATACATGTGTGGTGTACTGTGCCTGGCCTTCCAGGAAGGAGCATTGCCCAATGTTCATAGGCTCAAGCTAGGTTTCAATGCCCGCAAAGGACAGCAGTATGATGTTTTGCTTGCCGGCATTCAGCACTTGGTAAACCTGAAGAAGATTGATGGAATAATTGGGGCAGCCGAGGGTGCTGAGGAACCCGACAGAAGTGCCGCAGAGTCTGCGTTCAAGGACACCATTCACAAGCATTCAAGGTTTCCTAGTTACGTCAATGTAAAAAGGGTAGATTGGGTTGAGGAAGAGAACAAGCCAAGGACCGAAGTTAACAGCCCATCAAGTAAATGTCATGAAATTCTACAACAGCGTGGCGTAAATGAGACCGAGGAAGATACAAAGCAGTCTGCTGATAGCGGGTAGGCTATTTACCAACACCCCCACCCCCCGCGCTAAAAGACAATATTATGTTCTTTACGACATTTTCCCACAAGTAAAATGTGCACACCGTATTTTGCCAGCAAAACCTTTATGTATTACTAACATTTACTTCCTGATGCTTCCATGTCTGATGGTTACACAGGGTGACAAATCAGATCATGCAGGTGCCTCCTCAGCATATGGATTTATGCGCAGCCGATACAAAGCTGACTATGCCTAGTAATAACAGAATGCCATTTCCTGAAAAGTTAGAGGATAATATTGCAGCTGAAGCAGTGACCTTTTCATGTACTACATCATCTGGTTCAAGTCCAAAATCATCGTCAGCTCCATCATCTCATCACTCTTTACCTGAAACATATACATGGGATCCGGAGGGATCTCCTTGGCCAAGGGCATTGAGAAGTCCTTCTCTTACGCCAAGGAATACCAGTGCCCCTCAATCAGCTATGCATCCGATGTTATCCCCAGAATATCATATTTCACATGCTGAAGGCACCTGGAGTACTGCCTATTTTCACCCCTTACCACTTCCTCTACTTCCTCCCAGTGCTATAAGCCAAGTGAAAGCAACTCTCAGCAACCAGCCCGCTCCAAAAGTTGAAATGTCTTTAGTAGCTGGTCAATGGGAAAAGAGAAAACTTATAGGTAGTGGTACATTTGGTGATGTATATGAAGCTACCAACAGGTATGGAAGTGTAATCCATATATCATTGCGGCTATTCATGTTAAATTCTGAATGTTGGTTTACTTCCATTTAAATGTAGGCACACTGGAGCTCTTTGTGCAGTGAAAGCGATCAGTATAATTCCTAATGATTCTAGATCTGCTGAGTCCTTGAAGCAATTAGATCAGGTTATTAAATCTGGCTATGCATTCTTAAGTAATTACAAGCTGTTCTTTTGCAGTAACTTAGAATCTATTTTTTTATCAGTTCCATGAGTTCTGTCTGAATACTTTTCTTTGTTATTGTTCTTTTTGAAGGTTCCTCATTCTGAGAAATAAGTTTCTAGCTTATTTTGTTTATAATTATGATTTTCTAAGTAAACCTACTGTCATGTGAGAGCGGATGCACGGCTGACGCGCCAAGGATAGGGCAGCCAGTCGATGTCAGTTTGATCTTCAAGTCAGCCCAGGGATTTCCATATCAATCTATTTAATTAGTTTCCATGCTTGTTAGTTCTTGCCTTGGCTTCCAATTTATCTCAGTTCTCTATTTATAGAGAGGAACTACCAATGTAACATCAAATTTGCCAATAGAACAAGAAAATTAGATTATACTCCAACCCTAGCAGCCGAAACTTAGAACATAATTTCATTTGCTCATAGAAATACTTACAAACTTCGTCAACCAAAAAGGAACTTAAGTCTCTAAAGCACCCTAGTTGTACCACCTTTCTGAGGATTCATATAAGTTCTCATCATGTGACAATCACTCGTACTTGGCTTTTCTCCTCTGTGATGATGTATAGCAAGTTTTCAAGATACCTTTGTTGACTTACTTTCATTCTTTGCAGGAAATAAAGCTTCTAAGCCAATTTAAGCATGAGAACATAGTTCAGTATTATGGTAGCGAAACTGTAAGTTTCCCTTCCAATCTGAGCTAAGTAATTCCATATGTTCCATAATGTAATCTTATTTCTTGGAGGATCTTGCAGATAGAAGGCCACCTCTACATTTACATGGAGTATGTTCATCCTGGTTCAATTAATAAGTATATCCAACAACATCGTGGAGCAATAACAGAATCGATTGTCTGCAACTTCACTCACCATATTCTTAGGGGTTTAGCATTTTTGCATGGCCAAAATATTATGCATAGGTATGTGCAAATATGTATCCTTATTTACATAGTTTCTGCTAACTAGGTCAGCGGGGCTTTTGAACTCATGGTTTGCTCTCACTACTGCTTGCAATTTTTTACCTTCAGCTATTGCCCATTCTCTCTTTAACCGTCTTCTTTTTTCACCTCATTGTATTATATTCTCTCTGATTTTGATTTACTAGATCGCGATATGTGATCTATTGGTACAATAAATATTGCTGTTAGTTGTCTTGCTCCCCCCTTCCTTCTTTTTTTCGAGGAGCAACGGACAGTGGGAGATCCTCCCACTGACTTTTATAAAATAAGAGAGCCAAACATCAATTACAAAGTTGTGTTAAGAGTTAGAGGAGGACGTTACAAGGACCTCACAAACAACTCAAATGTCGCCCCATTCGTTTTTAGAAGCAATTCCTGTCCCTTTGTCATTACTACCTCTATCTGTCTTGATGTCGCCCCATCCGTTTGGACATATAGGAAGACAGATGGAGGAATTATGGTGTCAACTGTTAAGGAGTATTACTAGTATTAGCACTGATGTAGGTTCCCTTACGTATTGGTATTAGTCTAAATCTTCTTACTTGTACTCCCAAATCTCTTGTACTATATATTTTTTCGAGAAAACGCAAAGGATTCTTTGCGTTTCATTTCATTGAAAAGATGAGAAGATACAATCCTCCTAGGAGGTGGTGGTTACATGGATTGGCAACCTATCAGTGGACATCCCAGTTAGTGGGGAGGACTACCCTGAGACCCAAAGCGCCAGCTTGTGCCCAACATTTGGCTTCGGCCTTAATCCTATCTACGAGTGCGGTTACCGAGGGGCGCGCATTGTCGAAGACGCACTTGTTGCGTTGTTTCCAAATCATCCAAGGGACGAGCATGGCGATAGATTGCAGGCCTTTCCGTAGCGCATGTGGGGTCTGCCCTTTCATTCGTTGCCACCAGTCTGTGAGGGTGGGCTCGTTGCTTGGCGGTTGAGAAGGTATCCTCGCCCAAGCCAGCACGTCGTGCCAGACCTGCCGCGTAAATGGGCATTCTAGGAGCAGGTGCCACATTGACTCTGGGGCCTGATCACA
>NW_024116599.1:0-15552 GCF_003073215.2 Triticum urartu
ACCGGGACCAAAAGGTCCAGACGAACCGGGACCAATGGCCCACGTGGCCCGGCCGCCCCCCTGGGCTCACGAACCGGGACCAAAGCCCACATTGGTCCCGGTTCTAGACTGAACCGGGACTAATGGGCTGAGACGGCTTGGACCATAGCCCTGTTTTCTACTAGTGGGGTTGCCCCATGGACATGGTCTCTCTAAGGGTTCTCCGTAATTCCCCAATACTTTGCAAAGGCGAGGAACCGAGGCTTTTACTGTCACCTCAAATTACCCCAATATCCCCAACTATCACAAGGACTGTAAGATACTTCACGACACAAAGGCACAAACGTTCTCCTCTCAACAGTGGCGAAGGCCACTAACTTGAATTGTGAACAGCTAATATTCGATCACAACAAATATCATAAAGGGTTCAACCATATCCTCAAGAACTAGTACAACTACTTAATCAAACACATGAAGGTTAGGGGCAAGTTACAAGCCGGTGAAGGGAGAAGGAATGGTGGTGATGACGAAGGCGCAATGATGATGATGATGGTGATGGTGATGGTCGCGCCTGAGATGATGGAGATGGGGGCGCCAACTATGGTGGCGGTGCCGACGCGAGGGCACAGACCTGATGGCCGGTGCTCATGGTGGTGGAGCCTCCTCCTTCTTCCCTTTTTTGTTGTCCCTTCTTCTCAGGTGTGGAGCAGAGATGGCTTGTGGATGAATGAGATGTGATGGAATCCAAGAAAGAGACGGCGGCTTAGGTCGTAGATGATATATATGGAGCCTCCCTAGCCTCCTCTCTTGATGGGCCTCATACAAGGGCTCTCAATGAGCCAAATCCTCTCCCAATCTCTTCTTTACGAGTTAAGGATCTCGTGAGATTGAACGGGGACAAAATCGGTGAAGAATCCCGTATGGAAGGGCAACTTTAGGAGTTGGGTGCATGTCAAATGACCGCTGAAACGACCGCGTGCGGTCGTTTAGAACACTACCTTTCAATCTGTCCTTCTTTGGTAAAACGACTATCAATTCTTCATACGAACTCGAAATTTGACGTTCTTGGGCTCGGAGCAGAATCTTTCTGAGCTCGGAGAACAAAGCATCGAAAGATGAACAAGAGTCATATGGAATTATGATCGACAACAATTTGCCCATCGGTCAAAATTCTCGTCATAAGTGATGTCTACATCAATGGCTGAGAACTAGGCTTGAGTCTCGAAAAATCGATGCGCTTTCCTCATCCATTGTCGATCTTGGTCATAGAAGAAAAAATGTCTTGGTCTTGGGGGAGCGGGGCAAGTCCATACCACGACAGGGTAAGTTGACTGTCGTCTAAGTTGTAGCCTAGCTGAAATGTTTCAGACTTGCACGCCGCGCCCGTGCTGAAGCCTGTGCGTGCATATATGTTGTTTTCTATTTTAAGATGAGAGAAGAAATGACAATGGGTTTTAGGTCGAGCTCATTGCAATGCTTTATACAGAGGAAGACCTTTCATAAAGACTGTAACCCTTTGATCATTGCATATCTCTATTAGATTTGACTATAGAAGATTAATTGTGAAGTGATATGCAACACCATTCACGTAGGGAGAGTCTCCTTTTCCTGCATATTTGAATGCTTGTATGGCTTCCCAATGATCAGGGAAACCTTTTTTTGTATGGATGATTGGCTATAATTGCTTCAGGAGGTTGCCTGGCTATCAGAGAGCGAGACTGAACAATGAATGGATAGTGCCACATGGAACACAGTCTTGTGCGGAGCTGCACATCACCCATGAACACATCTTTCAAAAAATTATTGCCGGCATTCATTGTACAATGCATATGCGGAAAATCAATTGATAGTGAGTGTTTCAGTAATGCAAGTAGTTCAAAGGAAACATTAATATTGATTAGGAGAGTGGCCTAATTTACAATCTAAACGTGTATAAAACTTGATCTAAAAGCTGATAGTTTCATTCTATATGCCTTTTTCCTGTCACAACATGGCAAATATTAGAATAAACAATAGAAATAATCATTTTAAATAGGAAAAGGTTAAATTTGGTGTACAAAGCTTAGATATGCGGGAGAGGACTATGTTGAGTTGAAAATAATTAATTGTAGCATTCATAAACTGAGAAATGGTGCCTAGGGATGTTGAGCTGCATAGAAATTGCCATGAAGGCGCAAGAGGTTGGACGTGGCTTGGGCTTGATGCAACAATGGTTTGATGAAAAGCTTGAACCCCGCATGCTCAATAGGGTTTGCCCCAATGGCCGCATTGCGGAGCTCCGGGAGGCTAACACCATCAAGAAATCCTCCAGGTGGAAACAATGAACCGAGAACTGATTCCTAGGGATGTTCATCCAAACAAAAATCGCCTCGCCTGCCTTGGAGCATGAGACCGGTGGCCTTGCACCAACCACATAAACCACACCGTGAGCCGAAGTCCATGCTCCATGTCCAATCCATCACTGGTGACTGGTGGAGGATATAGGTCTCACTCCGGCCTGCCAGTGAAGATTCCCATGTCCACATGGGAGGGATCTTGGGCGCAAATGGGGAGGATAGCACCACCGGTGCCTCCTGCTTAGGCTCCAACATAACCCTGCCCATGAGCCTGATAGACAGTGAGGCAGGAGCACCGCTAGACATCTTGGCTAACGCTGCCCAACGGATCTACCCCTCAGGAAACAGGCTCCTAGATGTCTTGCGTGGATGAACGTCTCCCCACCGAGCCAGCCTCCTGCTAGTGTCGTAGCGCTCGACGCCCTAGGTGACGCAACACCTTCTAAGGATGAGCGGGAGGAGCTACGTGAATCTGAGAGGCCTAGACCCGAGACCACCTGCTGTTCACGTGAAAAGGTTGTAGAACCGACACCGGGCTGGTCGAACCAGAGGCCATGTGAGCCAGGGGGGTCGAAGGTAGACATACTACGTGTTTTCTTAAAAAAGGTACCACAATATCTGGTGGACGTCAAAACGGAAGGCACCCACGAGCGAACAATTCGTTCGATGGGACGGGGATGATCAAGCAAACTATTTAGTAGCGATATACGGGTGTTTCCATGAGACCCCCAAGTTGGCTAGATAATTATGGTGCAGAAAGAAGGGTTGTGCCAAATATTTGATAATTTTAGAAAAATTGCCATCAACCAAAATTGAAATATGTTCTTATATAGAAAAAGGTATAGTCAACATAATTTACAAAGTGCAACCAAAAAAATGCCATGGTAGCATACCAGAAAAATAGGTACATGGCAAAAAGGCCATAGTAAATTATAAAAAAAACAATAACAAAAATTCGTGGTCCAAATTGCAGACAGAGAACATTATGCATGGCAAATTTGCATATTAATTAATAGAAAGACATACGCAGTGAACTTTCCATGCTTTATATTTTCATTTTCAAAAACACGTAGAAATCACACACAGGAAGTTGTCATGATCCAAAAAATAAATACTATTGACATGCTCTCAACAATAAAATTTCCATGCTCTAAAATAATAAAATTGCTATCCTCTTAGTAATAAAACTGGCATGTGCGAAAATAGAAAATCAAATTCCAAAATTGCCATGAAAATAATCGATAAAAATTCTCAAAGCTTTGCCATGGTGTAGCATTACAAAAAAATAGACTAAAATTGCTATGTTTGGAAGTAAAAAATGTTATGAATTTGTCATGGGACCATGAGAATTTTTATCTAAGTTTTTCCATGTGTACAAAACAAAATTGACATCTGAAGCATCACGAAAAGGTATTCAAATTTGCCACGTGGCAAGTTAGCTTTTTTAATATATAAATCTGCCAATTCTTTTTAAAAAAACTGCCATGTACCAATTTTGTGTGTGCATATTTTCTCCCCCTTGTAAAAGTAAAAAAATAAAATAAAAGGAGGATTTGGGATTCAATCACAGGTCTCCGGTGGGTGTCTTTGCTTGGTTAGGAGCGTTCGTGCAACTTTTATGTCCTGCTTACGAGTTTCAAATTTGATGTGGCAGGGCTTCTTGTGCTAAGATCCGTGCATGTGATCAGGTGTTCTCAGGTGGCATGGTAGAATGTTCGCTGGATTTGGATTTGTTACAAATCAGACGTTCCCGATATTATTTTCAAAAAAGAGAGGATAACCTTGGATTTTGTGAGTCATTATAAAAGGTGGATTGTGTAGCCTCAACACGGTTTTATAGTACGATTACTTCATACTTATTATTTTCGTATGGTTATTTAGGTGCCTTGTATAAGCTGAACATACAGAGTTTAGCAAATCAAACAGTGTTATTAGGTTGACATTGTATTAGCATAAGCAATTGAGCTGTCTATTGTTTCCATCCGAGTCCACCAAACGGTACGAATTCTTTGCAAAAGTAGTCCAACTTTGAAAAGCAAATTAGTCGTGCTCGACGTAGCTGAGCAGATCAAAAGTTAGCACCACCCATGCAGGGCCGGTCCTCGTATTTCGGGGGCCCGGGGCGAAACTAGGACTCGGGGCCCTTATTTTGTTAGGCCTCAAAATAGTAATCTCATCTTTATATAGACTCGTTTCTTAGCAAAAAAAAATTTAAGGATACATCATGAAGAGGTGCATCAATAGCATAGAAGAGGAGCCAAGCGGCTGATACAACGCCTTTCGTCACACAGTACACACACCACGACTACAACAACACAACTCGCCTAGTCGAACCTCAAGCCACAATGGCGAGGAGGGAAGACTCACAGATCAAGGGCCGCGTCTCGATCAAGGGCCGGCCTGCACCCATGTCGCCCTAATCGTATATCAAGCAGCACGAATCGCAAAGCTGTGGAAGGCTCGAGAGCCCAACCGATCTGTCCAGAACCTTCTAAACCAGTTTCCCATCCCCTCCCCCAAGAAATCCCTCCCGCTCTTCAAAACCCCCCGCCATTCCGCACCCCGTCTCGCTCAGCCACAAGAATCCAAAATCACAGAAGAAGAGAGAGAGGGGGAAAGAAGAGAGAGAGAGAGAGACCATGGCCTCCGCCGTCGTTTGCAAGGGCGAGGGTGCCGCGCCGGCCAGCCTCCTCAAGTCCGGTGCTCCCGTGGCCTTCCGCTCGGTCGACTCCCCCGCCGTCATCGCGGCCCGCCGCCCGTACCAAGGCCAAGGAGGTCAGCCGCTACGACGACGACGACGACGACTACAGCGCCCGCGACCTCGTCATCCCCAGCTTCTTCTCGCAGGGTATGCTTCCGTTCCCTACCCGTGGCGCGCCGTTTCTTTGCGTTCGTGCTGAAGTCTCAACACCGTGAGTCAAATCAGCCCTGTGATCTGCTTTTGGTGTCCTTGGTGTTGATTTTGCAGACGTGCTCGACTCGCTCGGCGCGCCGACCAGCATGGCCCGTCTGCTGTCTCTGATGGAGGACGTCGCATCTCAGACCGGCGGCCTCTCCTCCACCGCTGGTGCTGGGGCGTCGCAGCTCGGACGCTGGGTGGCCAAGGAGGACGACGACGCGGTGTACCTCAAGGTGCCGATGCCGGGGCTGACCAAGGACCACGTGAAGGCGCGCGCGGACAAGAACATCCTGGTCATCGAGGGCGAGGGCGAGAAGCAGCCCTGGGACGGCGACGACGACTCCGCGATGCCGAGGTACAACCGCCGCATCGAGGTGCCTGCTGCTGACGCGTACAAGATGGACAAGATCAAGGCCGAGATGAAGAACGGCGTGCTCTGGGTCACCCTGCTCAAGGTCAAGGAGGAGGAGCGCACGGACGTCTTCCACGTCAAGGTCGAGTAGTCCCAGTGGTTGTGCTCATGGAAGACGCCTTGTTGATGTGGTCATGTTTGGTGTCTTTCTTCCTTGTTTTGCTTCGTTGATCGTCTTGCATCGAGTAGGTGAAGTTGGCCGCGAACTCTGTTAGTTTCCTCTAGTTGGGCATATGATGAACTTGCTTTGGTGGTGAAATTGGTCATGAAATTCTGTTGATTTCCTCAAATTTGGCATATGATGAACTCATTTGGTGCTGAAATTGGTCATGAAACCATGTTGATCTCCTTAAGTTTGGCATATGATGGACTAATTTGGTGCTGAAATTGGCCATGAACTTTATTGATTGTCTCAAGTTTGGCCTGATGAACTACTTTGATTGTCTTAAGCTAGTCTCGCTTGCCTATCTTTCCTCGTTCTTGATTTGTATTGCTTTAAGCTTTCTGTAAAAAGCTGAGCATTCATGCCTATCCTCTAGTTTGACGTCATGGAGTTGGTGGACGGGCGGTTACAGGTTGATGATTTTTGCTTGCTGTTCCGTGAATTTTTTGTGCTTATCCTTGAATTGTTTTTGTGAAATTTTTGCTTGTCTGATCTCCTAGAATTTTCTGTGCTTATCCTCGAGTTTAACTTCTTGTAACAACTGCAATTGTTCCAGTTTGTAGCTGTAGGGTTTTTGTAACAATTGTAACAGTCACATGAGATAGGCGTTTCCTTGTTTATGTCCTGCTTCGTTGATTTTCTCAAGTATAATGTGATTAACTGATTTGGTGGTTCCCTGAATGTTTTGTGTTTATCCTACTATGTGTTTACTTCTTCATATTGTCAACTATACTTTGATGGAGAAGTTGATCCAGAACTCTGTCGATTTTCCACAACCAAAAAAAAAAACGAATGATGAACTACTTTGCTGGTGAAAATTCGTCATTAAACTTTGTTGATTTCCTCTAGTTTGAGGCAATGAACTGATTTGGTAGTGAAACTGGTCATGAACTTTTTTTGTTTAGAAATGGTCAAGAACTTGTTGATTTCCGGAAGTTTGACGTGATTACTTGATTTGTGGTGGATGTGTTGTTTCTGATTGATGTTTGTTCCTCAATGTTCATCCATGTTCATCCAGTCGCATCAGCCAGTTCCTGGAGCGAACCCAAGCAACTGGTGATGTTCGGGCATCTAGTAGCCGCTGCAAACTCTTGAGGAGCTAGTGAAGTTCCACGAGCTGGACCTCCAGCGGAAGATGCCGGCATGATCCGGGCAAAGAATGACGGAGATTTTAACACCCTGAAATTTGGCCCTTTTTCTTCAGGAATCAGGATCAAGTTGGAGTTTCTTTTCTGGGATTTGGTTTGGATCTTCTTTCCCCTGATTTTCTTGGACTTGACCAAATCAAAAACATAACTCAGATAACATACTCTGGTTATCGCCAACCCTAACCATCTGAATAGCTACTTCTCCCAAAATTTTCTCAAGAGTTTTTCTTCTTCTAAAAAGGTTTTGAGCTTCCAAAAACCCTTGAGTTGTGAAGCAACTAGTTTTTCTGTTGCTCTAAAATTCCCAATAAATTTGTATAAATTGTTTGGGTCAAACTAACACTAAAAATGCCACTAACCCACTCAGTAGCTTTTTCTTTTGAGCACACCATCTTCTTCCAGTTTCTGGAACGAATTCTGAATTCTACAGCAAGTACGAACCCTGTATAGGGGTCCAAACTGTCTGAAAATTGGCACACTTTACACCTTAGTACGTTAACACCCCTAGACATCATCCACACACCGACCCTTACCTAGTTTGCTTTGTAGCTGCTGTCAAAGCGAGTGAGGGCTTTTGGCGGGAGACCTCCATGGAGATGAATATTTTGAAAAGTTCAATAATTGCTTTTTTGGAGTTTCAAAAAATTCTAAACATTCATATGAATGTATTGTACATGTGTATAAAATCTGACAATGAAATACATTATGGTAAGAGCTACACAAAAAAGAGAAAATCCTGAATTTCTAATAGTGAACAGTGTTATTCACCGTTCATCAGTTTGAAAGTCGTGATTTGTCTTTTTTGTGTAGCTCTTACCATAATGTATTTCATATTCAAAAATTACACGCATGTTGAATACATCGATGTAAACATGTATGATTTTTATAAAAAAAAGTTGTAACATTAAAATACGTTTTTAGATTTATTTTTAAAACGACCTCCATGAAGGTCGCCTGCCATTGGTATTTTGCGCTGTCAAAGCTTGCTACCGAAAACTGTTTGGGTTTGCAGAATGCAGTTTCAGTGCACCTGGGACACACGACCACTCCTAGGACCTACTCTGCACGCCTCACGCAACACGGTGCTAAGTACCAAAAATGAGCCAATGCCCTCGGCGTGGGCGTCGTGGTGATCACTCCACTGGCATGCAGAGAGCACGCTCTGCACGCCAGCACGCCAATGACCTGACGGCTTCATCGCGTTCTGCCGTCCGCGACTCGCCATCGCTCGTAGGAGGCCATGCGCATCCCTCCAAGAACCGCCTCGACGCCCTACGACCAGGCCCCCCTAGGCTCGCCGGAAGACGCGGCGCCGCTCACCTATGACGTTCGGCAGTAGTCGTATTCGTCCATAGCCCGGACGGCCCCGGCCACTAGCTCGCAAGCGCTCACCTGAACCCGCCACGGCCCCCACTACGGCCCCGGCCACTAGTCGTCTTCCTCCACAGCTCAGACTTCACTCGCAGCACCTCCTCCCCTCTCTCACACGTCACACAGGCCATCGAGCATGCCATACGGCCTGCCGCCGCGGAATCGAGCGGAGCTCTCCGTTCGGGCACCCCGAACACACCACCACTAGGATCGCCACACCTCACTGACCAAAATCCCCCACGGAGCTTCCCAAGCTGCGATGCTTTGCCGGAGTTCGCCGGAGCCTGAAGACGCGCCGCTGCCGGAGAGGACATAAGCGACGTCACCAGGACGTCTCCGGGGGAGCTACAAGTACGAGGATCGCCCGCTTTGTATCGTTCCAACGCTCCCACCCCCGAGCTCTGTTGTGCCCTCTACGCCGACGAACGCCCGCCAGTGAGACACTGCTCCACTGATTGTGCAATTTTAAACAAAAACCCGACATGTGGGGCCCACCTACCGGCTACTCATTTTCATCCCGAAGCGGCGCCTAAGTGAACGCGTATTTCAGAAATACGCCTTCAACGTGTCCGTGATGGGATTTTCTGTTTAAATCGTTTTTGTTTTATTTAAATTGTTATGTTGACCCAACTTTGACTAGTGATAGCGCCGAATGGCATTCCCTAGAAAAGCAACTTTGACTAGTGATAACTTTTAAACTATAGGTCCTTTTTAGTTGATTATTTTTGCTAAAATTTTCTTATGAAATTCTTTATTTGTTGATTTAATTTGGGATTTATTTGACCCATCTGGAATTTGTGGACAGAATATTTGACTTTATGTGTTATTTACAAAAGAAGTTTTAAATTATTTCCATAAGAAATTAATACATGAGGTGAAGACCAGGAGCTGTGTTGCACTTCACTTGAGCAAGGCAAGCCACCATCTCCATTTGCTTGATGGCATTGCAGGCCATGGTTTAAAAATTACAATTTCTTTATTTTGTGGAAGTAATTAAATTAAGTTTTAGATTATTTTTCTACAAGAATGTTTGCCATGCTAGTGTAATTTATTTAGATAGTAGTTGGACAGTACCATTCACTAGTTTTGAAGTTGATATTGAAGCTTAGTTGATGGATGAGAACTTGTTAGTTGAGAGTAGTAATATGAGTAAAAATGTTGAATAATTCTAGTAGTAGAAGACAACACATTCTATTCTTGCTTTCATGTAGACATGATCATCTTGGATGGACAAACTTTAGTTTTAGAAATGATCATCTGCAGGAAAGACGTTAGAAATAAAAAATGACTAAAAATTGACTAGAATATTTATTTGTAATAGAATTGAATTCATTATCTAACCCTTCATGGTTGGTTAGTTTGTAGTGCCACGGCATCGAGCCGTTCCTCGTACAGCCACACTTGCCTTAGTGGGAAGGTCCTCGCTCAGTTTGTCACCAAAGAGGGATGTTTGGATGGTCAGTATCCCCTTGCCCGGGGGATTGTCGTCTAGTCACGAGAGCCCAGGTTGTGAGACGTGCACAGAGAAAGTTATTGAATCCCGTAGTGGATTAGTTGTTCCACGGGGTGGGAGGGATCCGGATTCTCTCACACAGGGCTAGCCCGCGAGAGGTTGGTGATACGATAAGAGTGACATGTTGTAAGCGGGTTTTGCCAGACTTCCCGTGCTGTGGGTAAAGTGTACAACCTCTGCAGGGTTTCAAATCTATCCGAATAGCCGATTCCCTCATAATGGTACACACTTCATATGAAGTCACACTATATGATCAAGACCATGTCCAAATTAAACTACGCAAGTGTTGTATTCATGTTTAGTTGGCAGGAATGGATAGACTTCAAGGTAGCCTTGAGAGTTAAGACGGATGATTGGGAATCATGCTTAAAGATAGACTTTGGACTGTTAAATGAGTAGTCTAGGAGAACTATTTTCTAGCTAGCTGTTATGCTTTCTTTTATGTCTTTAACCTGTTTCCTGTTGTTGCCATGTTCTTTTTCGATTGCTTGCTTTTGGATTGTTTGTGTGCTTGTGAGTACATTCAAAGTACTCACTTGGCTAATCATGACGGATGCAGGAGAAGTTGTAGCCATGGACATCTAGTGTGCCAGCTATGAAGTATCCCAGCAGTGTCCCTTTGGATTGGAGTCCCGCGTGAAGGAAATATGCCCTAAAGGAAATAATAAAGTTATTGTTTTATATTTCCTTATACCATGATAAATGTTTATTATTCATGCTAGAATTGTATTAACCGAAAACTTGATACATGTGTGGATACATAGACAAAACATTGTGTCCCTAGAAAGCCTCTACTAGACTAGCTTAACCGGAAAGTTGTTATTTCTGATTATCTGCAAAACCCTAGCGAAATGGTGAACAATATGGTTCGGAGGGTGGTTTTGATCTATGAAACCTTATCATCGGATTGTTATAGAAGTTGAGAAGTTTTTGCCTAAGTTTGCATCAAGAGGTTCAAACAAGCAATGGCCGATATATACTTATCGTCCTAAGAACATGCAAAATGGCCGATGGAGTGTTGACATCGTCCTTAGAATAAGCTATGTGCAAGTTATTTTTTGGCACACAAGCTTTGCCAAAAAACAGGGGGGCATGTGTTGACACCAGGTTTTGGCACGGTCAAGAACTTATCTAAGATGAACTCAAATGGAGAAGTGATCTACATGAAAGAGTTCCGTATTGTTGATATGAACATCTTTGAAGTTTGGGCCATTGCCGTCCGATTTTATCTCGAAGGCCGAAACTATGCTCAAAGTACTAAGATCTTATATTCAGAATATAGTTTGGCCGATTAAGCCCACAAGACGACCTCAAATGGAAAATCTATCTACACGAATTGTCTTCGTCTCGTCGAAATGGTCGATCTTGATATAAAAATCATCTCAATCTGAGTTCGTATGCAAAAGTTAGAGCAATACTTTACGGATCGGTCCTGAGTGAAAAAGTGACGCGAGGGACCAGACACCCACCTAGGTGATGTCTGATGGGCCGCATGAGTTATTCGGCCTTTGCCGCATGAATGAAGCTTGCTGGCCGAGTAAAAAGCTTGCCAGCACAATGGTAAGCTTGTCGGCGTGGAAAGCTTGCCGGGGTGAAACCTTGCCTGGAAGCTTGCCGGGTGGAAACCTTACCGGTGTGAAAGCTTGCCGGGGTGGAAATGTTGCTGGTGTGGAAAGCTTGCCGGGGTGGAAACCTTGCTGGCGTGGAAAGCTTGCTGGAAAAAGCTTGCCGGAAAAGTGGAGGATGTCAAAGTCAATCCGACAAGAAGTTGGAGATGGGCTCGAAAGGTTATTCAGATGACCTCAGATGGAAAAGTATTCTACACAGAAGTTGTGCGTATCGTCGAAACAGTCAACTTTGCTTTTGGAGCTATCATTGTCGGAGATATTATACGGCCAACAAAGTTGCGGATTGCTTGCGTACCGCGCTTCCGGATGGGTCTCCTTCGACGTGAGCTGCGGTGCATCACCGTCGGCATTGGAGGTACACGGTGATGTGTTCGTGTGCGAACACATCTTTTGGCTACTCCGCTGGGGATGAAGCTTTGAACGGTCTTCAGCCCGTTCTTGCTACGAAGAGATCGTCATCAAGTTGGTGCAATCTACAAAGGTAATATGAATACCAAATTCCCCTTTGTAGATGCAAATAATTCATATGTTGTTGCTAGATCACCTAATGAGCATAATGTATTGGCTAGCCCTAGTTTTATCAATCATGCATCTAATTATGCGCAAGGGCTGATGCAAAACAATCTTCATGCTTCAAATTTTTATGATTTTAGCAACATACAACATATGTATTCTAACTCTCATGCATCGGCAACCCCACAAATCCATATGCCGATGAACAACATGGTGAGTTCGGTTAATAAATTTGAAACACCTCATGTTAGAATTTCCAATGCCATGCGAGAAAGTGTTTTACCCTTTTATTCATCAACAAGTAATGTGCAATATACTAATCCAACCATGCCGATGAACGAGTGAATTGGCCATGTTACTACTAGCTATTTGGCCAGTTATTCTCAACCGTCATATGCTACACCTCATGACAACAATTTTTTAGCACCATACACAACTATAGATGTTCATAATTCGCCTTCACACCGTCCTGGTCATAGCCGAATAAATGTAAATTTTACAGGAGCGATTGTGCCCAATATTGTAGAAGATCAGGTAGTGGTGGCTGCATTGAAGAGTTTGGTCCAAAGTAAGAGGATTAGTGCTCTTTGCCTTGAACAACATGAAAAGGGGCTATTTCTTGATTATGCCCCAATAAAAGCAAGGGTTTTGCAAGAAGATGAATCTTTGCCAATTAATAAAATTGGCGAGAAAAAATATGGTTTTACAACAATGCATATGCCTTCACCTAGTACTACATCATATTATACACCCCCTACACAATTGCAAAATTTTGGCAACACCCGTGTGTCATTGCCAAAAGAATCTAAAAGCATTGGGGGCAATCATATCCGGAGTGGGCTGAAATTGGGAAAAAGCTTAAAGCCAATTTTGTTGCTCGCCGCTAGAAACAAATAGAAAAAGAATTGTCTTAGATAAAAGAAGCATTGCCAATTGGTAGTATCAATGAAAAGAAGGATGATTCGGAACATGAAAGTGCTTCAGTTGAAAAGGCCGAATCAAGTAGTATATATTCCGAACCCATCAAATCCAAAGAGGCAAGAATTATTGAGAAAAAGGCATGGCAAGCATAGCAAAACAACCATGCTTGATTTTTCTGAAGTTAATGGAACCTACTTCCTGCCCTATGAGTTCCGTGCCATAGAAATTGATGAACTTCAATGACAAGAACAAGTAGCCGAACAAAGTTCGGCCGACAAAAATCTTCAATGTAATGATGCACGGAATCAAGAAAAAGATGATGAAGAGGCATTGGGGAGCCATCCAAAGGTGGAGCAAGATATTATTCAAGTCACACCACAATCATGCTCTCCCAACATATTCGAAGAGGTATATTTAGCAAGTAATTTACCTATTTTCAGATCCGGTTAGAACTTTATTGTTGATGCAACTATTAGAAAATACTCATAAGTAATTTTGAAGGACCAATGATGAAGGGTAATTTACTTGTTAGCAATAAAATTGTTACTAAGCATATCGGTCAATATATTGTACCATTCAAAGATACCATAGCGACTTATTACTACAGCCAAAGCTTTTCCCATTGCTTTATCTAAAGTTCATATCAAATTGGGTAGCTTTGCTTATTTCTTACTTGGCTTACGCTTGGTCTCAATTGAGACATGTATGTTCTAATATTTTCATTTTATACATTTAAAGCCAAGGTTAAATTCTGTTGAGAAACCGATGCTAGTATAATATCTTACCCAAAGATATTGGATATATAGTGGAAAACACAATGCATAGCCGAATGGTGTAATGCAAAATCTGAACCATTTGTTTGCTTAACTCCAAAGCCGTTCTCACAACAAGATCGGATAGAAAATAAAAAGTTTACCTTCAATTCAAGCATGTGTGATCAGATATTTGATTTGTTGCTGAAAATTAATTACATAAGAATTCTTGGTCACCATGTCAAGACATCAATTCAACGACGAATGTATTATAGGTTGCATCATTCGTTCAAACATAATTTTGAGGATTGCAATATGTTTCGTCAAATAGTTAAATCGGCCATTGATAAAGGACGATTGAAATTTGTTAAGAAACCAAGAGATGACCAGTCTATTCCGATTGGTCTCGATGGCAGAAAGTTTTTGCATCAGCTACTTCAAGCCGATCCATTTAAAGAGAAGGTAAAAATTGTAGGTGATGGGATAAAGCTTTCAAGTAAAGAAGTTGTTGAAGAGCATAATGAACATAATCTTGAGGGTGAGAATTCCATCGAAGCTACAAGGGAGATGCCAAGGACTGGGGGGCGGCAAGAAAATCCAAAAGAAAACAAAGGCCGAAATAAGCGCAAGTGTAAGAGATCAAAAATCACCTTCGCTGAACTATTGGATAAATATCAAAAGAAGAGTGAAGAGAAGAATACTTATCGGCCAAATCATGCAAAGAAACCAAGATCACCCCAAGGCGCAAATATGAGGATCGGTATTGGCAAAGTGAGAATTTTAATGCAACATTTTCATATCCTTATTTTGGGCCGCCAATGCCAATGTCGTGGATGCCTCCCTATCCCATATAGACCCATATCCATCATGGGACATGTATGATACAAGGACACATTCTCCATCTTATTTTAGACCATCTCACCAATATTATGCAGCTCCGAGAAGATCAACATTTGAAAAATCACATGTTAAAGACCATTTCAATCATAAGGAATCGGTCCAGAGCTCAAGGAAGAAGAAAGAGGTGGTCATGCAAGTTTACTGTGTTAAAAGAGATGGTCGTAAGAGTGCAACTTCAGATTTGACCTCAAATGAAAAAGAGCCAATTAAAGTGTTGACATTGGCTACTAAAGGCAATGAGACAAAGCAACCAATTATTGAGAGTCAAAGTGCCAAATCTGAAGAAAAGAAGTTGAGAGTGCACAAGGACAAAAAGGAATTGTCATTGGTCAAAACAAGAATCACAACCGAGATGCCCTCTCGACTTATCGTATTGGAAAAAGAAGAAATTACAAAATCTTAGTGCACAAGAGCTGAGAAAGAAGAACATGACACGGGTTCCCAAGAGGATCAATCAAAACAAAAATAATGTGCATGCTTCTGTTGCAACAAGTGTTACTGTAACATCCCAAAATTTCAATTTGGAATGTTATACATAGGGCATCCATGCATATCATATTTTATTGCATTTTGTGTTGCGATCCTCGAAATTCTAAGCAACTCAAGGACCCACGGAGAGAGTTGGGGATTTCATGTTTTTCATATTTGATTTTTTTTCAAATATCGAAATAAGGATCATTTGGTTTTAATTATTTTTCCTCTCCGAAAATATTTCATATTAAAATATATTAGAGGAGATAATATGACTTCTCCAAAATGAATGAAATATTGGAAGAAAAATACTAAAATCAAATAAATAATTTTATTTGAATTTTATTGCAATTTTATTTGAATTAGAAAAAAATATGCATTTTTCAAATTGCATTTTAGGGCCAAGAAAATGCTCACTTTATTCTAAATATTCTATTTAGACGGTGAAAATTTGTTTTGGTATTTTTAGATTTTTATTTTATTTTCTAGAATTTTTCTGGCGAAATCAATTTTTTTAAAAAAGTTTTGCTTCGGACCGACAGGGCC
>NW_024116600.1:0-12692 GCF_003073215.2 Triticum urartu
CCGGCCCCGTCCGCGCCGCTGCTGTCTTACGCGGTTGTCCGCGCTCGCTGTTGCCGTTTCACGTGCCGCTGTCTATTGCTTCAGATCGTGGTTATTCTCCTTTGGCTGGCTTTTCGTCTGATTGATCTGTTGGTAGTTCTGACCGGTCTTGTCCTGGCCAGTTGACTCTTGGGTGACCTTTGCTAATTCCAAAAAAAAGGACAAAAAAGGAGCACCATGTCTTCCGCATCATCTGGCTATGTCGCCATCCCGCGCTGTCAGGTGATATTCGATGGGGCTAACTATGCTGAGTTCGTTGCCTTTATGCGCATTCACATGCGTGGCATTCGTCTCTGGGGTGTTCTATCCGACGAGGTCCCCTGTCCTCCGCGCACAGTGCCTCCTGTGGCTCCTACGCCACCGCCGACACCACCGGCTCCCGCCGCAGATGCTTCTGATGCTGATAGGGCTGCAGCCACGGTTGCTGCTGATGATGCGGCTGCTGCTTATGACCAGCAGGTCTTGGATTATTCGGATGCTCTTTCAGTTTACCGTGATGCTCTGGCTGCTTACACTCAGTGGTGCGATGATGATGCTCGTGCTGCGGCTGTCCTCACTGCCAGTGTTCTACCTCAGTTTGCTTCTGAGTTTATGGGCCTCAGTACTGTCTTTGAGAAGTGGTCTCATCTTCGCCAGCGCTATCAGCCCTCCGGTGATGCTCTCTACTTGTCTGTGGTCCGTCAACAGCATGCTCTCCAGCAAGGAGACTCCACTATTGATGAGTTCTACACTCAGAGTTCTGTTATCTGGCGCCAGCTTGACTCCCTTCGCACTACTGTTTGTGGCACTTGCCCGTGTTGCCAGACTGTGAGATCAGACTTGGAGTTTCAGCGTGTCTATGAGTTCTTGTCACGGCTTCGTGGGGAGTTTGAGCCTCGACGTGCTCAGTTGTTTGCTCGTGCCCGTGTTCCTATTTCTGAGGTGCTTTCTGAGCTTCGTGCTGAGGAGACTCGCCTCCGTGGTGCTGGTTTGCTTCAGGTTCCCTTTGTGCTCGCTGCTCGAGCTGCTACTCCCCTAGTGTCTTCTCGCTCCAGTGCTCCGCCGCTACTGCCCACTCCTCCGGGTAGTGAGGCCCGCTCTCGTGAAGGCCGATCTCGTCCTCGTACTCATTGTGACTACTGCAACAGGGATGGTCACCCTGAGTCTGACTGCTTCAAGAAGAAGAAGAAGCGTGATATGCGTAATAGGGAGCACAATTCTTCTTTTGGGGCTCATGCTTCTTCCTCGACGTCGTCTACTATCTCCTTGACTGAGCAGGATATTGTGAAGCTCAAGCGTCTACTTGCTGCTTCAGGTTCTTCGACAGGTACTGCAGGCTCTGTGACTGGTGCTTCTAGTGTTGAGCAACAACAGTCTAAACAGTCAGGTACATCCCCATGGGTTCTGGATTCTGGAGCTTCATTTCATATGTCATCTGATTCTTCTGTCTTGTCCTCTCGTAGATCTCTCTATTTTCCTATTAATGTTCTTACTGCTGATGGTACTCCTCTTCCTGTTGCGAGTCAAGGCACTCTTGCCACATCTTCCTTTTATGTTCCAGATGTTCCTCATGTGCCTCGTCTTACCATGAACCTATTTTCTGTGCGACAGCTTACTGATTCTGGTTGTCGTGTCATTCTTGACATTGATTCTTGCACTATTCAGGATCGCCACACGAAGGCTCTGGTTGGGGCTGGCCCGCGCCATCATGATTCTCAAGGGCTTTGGGAGTTGGACTGGCTTAATGTTCCTTCCGCTACCACCACACTCGCCAGTCCATCTGCCTTCGTTGCTTCATCTCCCAGCTCCTTCCAGCAGTGGCATCATCGACTTGGTCACCTTTGTGGTTCTCGACTATCGTCTTTAGTTTGTCGTGGTCTTCTGGGGCCTGTCTCAGGAGATGTCTCCTTACAGTGTCAGGGTTGTAGGCTTGGTAAACAAGTTCAGTTACCTTATCCTACTAGTGAGTCGGTGTCTCAGCGCCCTTTTGATTTAGTACATTCAGATGTGTGGGGTCCGGCTCCCTTCTCTTCCAAAGAGGGCCATTGCTACTATATTATTTTTATAGATGATTTCTCTCGCTACACTTGGCTTTATTTCATGTCTTCTCGTAGCGAGGTACTCTCTATTTATAAGCGTTTTGCCGCCATGGTCAACACTCAGTTCTCTACACCTATTCGTGTGTTTCGTGCTGATTCTGCTGGCGAGTATATCTCCAAAATGTTGCGTGGTTTTCTTGCCGAGGAGGGTACTCTTGCTCAGTTCTCTTGTCCCGGTGCTCACGCTCAGAATGGTGTGGCTGAGCGCAAGCATCGTCACCTTCTTGAGACAGCTCGTGCGATGATGATTGCCGCCTCTCTTCCGCCTCATTTCTGGGCTGAGGCTGTCTCCACTGCCACATATCTCATAAACATTCAACCCTCATCTGCTTTACAGGGAGGTATTCCTCTAGAGCGTCTTTCTGATCATTCTCCTGATTATTCCGCTCTTCGGTTGTTTGGTTGTGTTTGTTATGTTCTCCTTGCCTCCCGAGAACGCACCAAACTAACCGCTCAGTCTGTCGAGTGTGTTTTTCTAGGCTATAGTGATGAGCATAAGGGTTATCGGTGTTGGGATCCTGTCGGTCGACGGATGCGTATTTCTAGGGATGTGACTTTTGATGAGTCTCGTCCATTCTACCCACGACCATCCTCTTCGACCTTTTCAGTAGAGGATATCTCTTTTCTCACGCTTCCTGATACACCTCACTCTATGCCTCATATTCCTACTCCTCCTTCTCGTCCCACTATTGCAGATCCGACACCGTCTTCTCCTTCCTTATTGCATGACACTCCTCCTTCATCACCGATGTCTTCTCCATCTCCATCACCTCCAGTGGTTCCTTCTCATCCCACTTTTCCTTTTCATTATACCCGTCGTCGACGTGTTATAGATGAATCTACTGACATGCCATCTACTTCTCGTGCACCGTCTTCCTCATCCTAGCCGACTTATGGTCTTCGGGCTCGACCTTGCCCTCCTCCTGACCGCTATTCTCCTAGCCAATATGGCCTTTCGGTTGTACTTGAGCCTACCCTTATCGTGATGCTTTTGTTCATCCTGAATGACAGTTAGCGATGGCAGAGGAGATTGCCGCTCTTGAGTGCAACGGTACATGGGATCTGGTTTCTCTTCCTCCCCGTGTTCGTCCCATCACTTGTAAGTGGGTCTATAAGATTAAGACTCGCTCTGATGGTTCTCTTGAGCGTTATAAAGCTCGTCTTGTGGCTCGTGGCTTTCAGTAGGAGCATGGTCGTGATTATGATGAGACATTTGCTCCTGTGGCCCATATGACTGTTCGCACACTTCTCGCCGTGGCCTCTGTTCGCCATTGGTCTGTGTCACATCTTGATGTTAAAAATGCCTTTCTTAATGGTGAGTTGCGTGAGGAGGTTTACATGCAGCCACCACCTGGGTATTCAGTTCCTGATGGCATGGTTTGTCGTCTTCGTCGCTCTCTCTATGGCCTTAAGCAAGCCTCCCGCGCTTGGTTTGAGCGTTTTGCCTCTGTGGTCACTGCTGCTAGTTTTTCACCCAGTGATCACGATCCAGCGTTGTTTGTCCACCTTTCTGCTCGTGGCCACACTCTTCTTCTTTTATATGTTGATGACATGATCATCACTGGCGACGATTCTGAGTACATTGCCTTTGTTAAGGCCCGTCTCAATGAGCAGTTCCTTATGTCTGATCTTGGTCCTCTTCATTACTTTCTTGGGATTGAGGTTTCCTCCACCTCTGGTGGCTTTTTTATTTCCCAAGAAAAGTATATCCAGGATCTTCTTACTCGTGCGGCTCTTAGTGATGAGCGCACTGCTGAGACTCCTATGGAGCTCAATGTCCATCTTCGTGCTTCTGACGGTGAGCCCTTGTCTGATCCGACGCGTTATCGCCATCTTGTTGGGAGTCTTGTGTATCTTGCTGTCACTCGTCCGGACATCTCCTATCCTGTACATATTCTGAGTCAGTTTGTTTCTGCTCCCACTTCAGTTCACTATAGTCACATTCTTCGTGTTCTACGATATCTTCGTGGCACGATCTCTCATCATCTCTTTTTTCCCCGTTCCAGCTCGTTACAGCTCCAGGCCTATTCGGATGCTACGTGGGCTAGTGATCCTATGGATCGCCGTTCACTTTCTTCCTACTGTGTCTTTCTTGGTGGTTCTCTCATTTCCTGGAAGACGAAGAAATAGACTGCAGTTTCTCGTTCGAGTGCAGAGACCGAATTGCGAGCTATGGCTCTTCTGACAGCAGAGGTGACTTGGTTACGATGGTTACTAGAGGATTTTGGTGTTTCTGTTACTACACCTACCGCCCTCCTATCAGACAGCACAGGTGCTATCAGTATTGCGCGGGACCCCGTGAAGCATGAGCTTACCAAACACATTGGTGTGGATGCTTCTTATGTGCGTGTTGTTGTGCAGGATCATGTTGTTGCTCTTCAGTATGTGCCTTCTGAGTTACAGCTAGCGGACTTCTTCACGAAGGCTCAGACTAGAGCGTAACATGGATTTCACCTCTCCAAACTCAGTGTTGTGGACCCACCATGAATTTGAGAGGGGGGGGGGGGTGTTAGAGTTATATTATTGATGTCCTTTGGCCTTTCACATTCTAGTCTCTTGGCATTCTTTTGTAGCCTTTTGGCATCCTCATAATACAAGTTGCTATTCTCAACATATTTAAATTGCACACATCCTCTTATCCATTATAGCTAAACTCACTCTGCCATTGATAATGCATATAAATACCTAGAATCTTTCTTTCTTTTCTCAATCGGCAGAGGATCCATGTACCATGAATCCATTAACAGCTTAGAGCATGAGTGGACCTGACTAGCTGAGGTGCGTGCTGCTAGTTTAATTGCTATGGTCATCAGAAACAAGCAAAGATGGAAGAAGAGAGCCTGGTGGGCCAACCGGCATCCTTGTGGGGAGGCTCGGTAGTGGAGCCTCGAACCTTAGCACGCTGGTGGCCTGCCTAATGGAAGGTCTCAGGCTCCGGTCATGGGCAGTGCACCAGAGCCCGACGATGATCGCGCATTCCATTTCCCGGACGTCGAACTCCCCGATCAGCCTTGAGTCCGCAGCGTCAAGGACCCTTCCCTGGCTGCACAACTCTGACACCCGTTTAGCCAGGTGGATCACACTGTCATCTGGCAGGACCACGACAGGCCTGCGTCCACAGGCTATCTCGAGTAGGACGACGCCAAAGCTGTAGATGTCTAACTCGGTGGTGGCCCTGCCTGTCACCATGCAGTCCGGGTCCATATACCCCATGGTGCCGGCGAGCTCTGTCGTGTGCGACCCATGGCAATGGTCAACGAGCCTTGCGAGCCCGAAGTCGCCAAGTTTGGCGCTGAAGCACGTGTCCAGCATGATGTTGCTCGGCTTGATGTCCCGGTGCAATACACATTGCTCCCACTCTTGGTGCAAATACAGAAGCGCTGAGCTGATCCCCAACACTATCTCATGCCTGAGAATAGAAATAAATCCCATGCACACCATGTTTAACAACCAATAAAGGTTAAGCGATCCATAATATCCGGGCTTCCAAAAATGTCTGCATGAAAAGAAGTTACCTGACCGGCCACGTCAATACATCCTGCGTACTGTAAAGGTGACTGTCGAGACTGCCACTGGGCATCAGCTCATAGACAAGAAGGAGCTCGCCGCCATGGCACCAGCCAATGAGTTGCACGAGATTGCGGTGCTGAAGCCGGCTAATGGTCATCACCTCGGAGATATACTCCTTCCTCCCCTGTTTTGAACTCTTGGACACTCTTTTTATTGCCACATCAAGCTTCGAGTCCTTGACGAATCCTTTGTATACAGAATCAAAACCTCCTTCTCCGAGCTTTCTGCTGTTTGAGAAGTTACCCGTGGCCGTAGCCAGTTCATTATAGCGAAATCGCTTGGGTCCTCCTGTCCCTTTCCTGAAATCGTTCGCCATTGCCTCATCATCGAACAAGTCTTCTTCCATCTCCTCAATCCTTTTATCCCGCCGATGCATGATGAACCATACCTAGGTGCCTAGGCCGATCAACAACAAGGCTGAACCAGCAGCCGCACACATGCCAATGATCAGTTGCCGTTTTCTACACTTTGAGCTCCGCGAAATTGATGCAGCTCCTGATACAAACGCATGACTTAATTTGTTGCCTATATGCAACACATGCACGAATCTAATCTTATAAAGGGAAGGGGAAATACTGAACCTGGAGGAGCGGTGGTGATCTCCATCGGATCCGTGCTGTATCTCACATAGCAGCTGTACCCCTTGAAGCTACCAGCAGTGCTGTTAGGAACAGATATCGTCACCCACCTGTGCGCGTCATCTACACACTTGATGCACTCACTGGGTGCCAAGTCCCTCGAGCACTGCACCAGTCCATACATCGCCTGTGAGTTGATCTGCGGATCCGTGTACGTCTCGTTCCCGTACGCGAACCGCAGTGATGATCCAGCCGCCTCCAACGACAGGCGGTTTATCAGCTTCCCCCGTGCTGTATTCATACGATCCATGTCATGGGCGTAGATACTACTGTCGTTCCCCACACTTGAGTTTTCGGACAGGTCGGCAACGGAGAAGAAAGACTCGTTTGAGTATCTGAGGACGCATGCATCATAAAATGCACCTGCCATCAAGGTGTAAGGACATGCGACACTCACGAAGTAGGGTAGACAAACAGCTCTCGCACTTGGACCGGTTGAAGTCGACATAGCACATTTTTTTTTTCAAAAAGGGGGGCACCCCGGCCTCTGCATCAGAACGATGCATACGGCCAACTTATTATAAATAAAAAGTTGTTTATAATACCTCGTCAAAGTTGGACCGGTTGAAGTCGACATAGCACATGACAAGGCCAAATACCTCGTCCGGCAGGGTGCCGTCACTACCTTGCAAGAATCCGTGATTTTTCATGGCACCATCATGAAGCCTGTGGGCGAGAGACTGAGCATTTGACTGGCGCTGCTCCAAGCTGGAGCTGCATATCGACGACGGATGCGACTGGATGGACGAGTGCAGGGCGGTGGAGCTGTCTGACGCCATGGTGGCATCGACGGCAGCGAGACCAGGCAAGATATAGATGCAGCAGTACAACACTGAAGATGGATTGGCGGCAGGTGGCTGCGGCGGCCTTATACCCGGCAGGCGTCCCGGTTGAGGAGTGCGCCGGACTGGTAGGGACTTCAGGTCTTCGATGTTAGGTTTGGATGCGAGGTTTGTTTGGTATTAGGCCCAGACTATCAGCGCCCCTTCATCAACTGGTTAGGAGTAGCGACGGATGTTGCCTAGACGGTGGCTTTAGTATTACTGTTGTATGACTTTGTAAGGTCTTGTGTGAATAATTAATAAAATGGCTGTATGCATCGTCCAGATGCAGAGGCCGGGGGTCCTCCTCCTTTTTTTAAAAATGTGGTCTTGCTCGTCAGCAGTTGCGCTATGAGAGATTATGATGGTGGTCATGAGGAACATGGTAAGGAGATAAGCTGCCCAAGGATCCACCTTTCCATGGTGTCTAGACCTGATGAACAGGAGGTAGAGATGTTGGCCTAAAGCATGCATTCGTGCAGGACAAAACCATAGTAAACATGACGGCATATATATAGCTACTAATCTGACATCTACCTGAACGAACTGAAGTAAGCAGTGACACAATTTAAGCATGGAATCAATGACAACATCAAAGAGATATGTAAGAGGATTTTACGATGCCATGACGGCCGAGTCCACACCACCACCACCACCACAACAACAACAACAAACAAGGAGGACCCTGCTACCTGCCATGGAATTAACTACTACACAAGGGACTCCACTTTCCAAGGACAGCTGGGTTGCCTAAATTCTAACGATCAGAGAGGCCAGATAATGTCTTTTTACGTTGTAGCAACAGCTGGACGGAGGCAACAGATGATATGAAAACAAATTTTTTATTAGTATTTTCTGGAGCGGAGGCAGAATATTCACCCCGATTTCATTCAATAGTTAAGGAGAAGAGCTCATAACATATATAAACAACAAAAGCCAAACAAAAGGCTGGTAGAAAACAGAATATTTCTTACCTAGGATAATAAACTCTCTGAGACCATAACCATGGCAAAACTGGTTCTTGAAAGAGCCTCAAATAGCAATTTTCCAGACGGAAGATCTGTTCTTAGCATACAATAATTCTGCTGAAATTTTCTTCTAGATAACTGGTTGAAGAACAAGTCAATGGGAGGACAGGATAGCAGAGGGTTGTCTCATACACTACACATATCATGTATCAGTCTGAATACCTATAATTCTGATTGGTATAACTAGACTTTTAGTGGAAAACAGAGGTAGTTTAAATGTCAGATATGGTAGGAATTGTCGGTTTGAGAAAGATGGCTTACGACATCAGAGACTCACACCAGGCTCGCAGTTATGGAGATCATCTTGTTTCAAAATTTCCTCAGAGGTTTTTGCTTTCAGCCTTTGGTAATCAGATTTATATGTTCACGGTGCCTTTGTCAGGTAGTATTGCTCTTTGGGATACATAATTCTATTGATTTTATTTCTGAAACAAAGCATGCAAAGGTCCTTGTAATGTCCTAACATCATGTAACAAAATACTGAACTAGTTTTTATATTTTCCATTCCAAGATAGCATTATTCTATTTCATAAAGATTGCCAAGTATAAACAAGGTCAATTACATACAGGCTTACAACTTACATGGCAGGGTCGCCTTCAGTCTACTAGATGCACCAATATACTTGGAATAGCGGGCCTGAGCGATGATTCTGCCAGATTTTTTCTTCAGTTCCGCAGTAGCCACTCCTACTGCTTTTACGGCGCGCACCTTGGCTCCGATATCAATCTCTACCTGCAAATGGCAACATACACTGTTATAATTACTGTACAATTGCAAGAACTTCAGAAGTGAAGCACTGACAACTCAAATTTTGCGTCAGGATTGGCATGGTCATCCATGCACTTTGGAAAAAAAGACCAGCAACTATATCTTGATCAGGCTTAAGCACTAGAGCATTCTTAATGAGAATGGAGTATAAACTAAACAAATCTTGATATATGAACATGATTTGCCACGTAAACAATGATTTATTATCTTCAGTGGCATCTCTACCTAGTGGTAGCAGAGTGGAGTACAATTGTGTGAATCTACAAACTATTGGCTCTGTATGTGAATATAAACAAAACCGGGCACACCGTCAGATATCAAACATATCTTCAACACATGGGGCATTAGAGACAATGTTATTGCATGAGCTCATTCCTCTGTAATAATAAACTACAATGAATTAACGTTCAGAGTTGGAAAATAGCCTTTTAAGATGTGAATTGATCGAGCAAAGGGATGTTGAAGAACCAAAATGTATTCACACTCAATTCGGTACGAAAATCACTCACATTCGAAAATGCAGCATCCAGGTAGGAGACGTTTATCCCTAGTGGCAAGCCCCTGGTTTGTGCCACAGTGGTGTAGAAGACAGCAGAGCCCACCAAGTCAAGCAGCGACCCTGTCGCGCCGCCGTGCAGGAAGTTGCCCGAGTTCTGTGATTGCCCACCAACACAACCATCAACAAAGATGCAGAAACTCAGCAGCAATCAGCAGAATGCAGTAAGCAAGTTTTTTTTTTCAGTGAACAATTAGATGATGGAATGGAACTGTGCAGTCATTCTGTAAATTAAGTTCCACAGCTACAGAACCATGGGAAGGTACAAAAATATGTCTAAAGAAATTCTAATGGAAGCACTTACTGCAATAGATAGTAGATTGGGAAATGAAATTTGCTTGGGTTGGGTGCCAGCAGATACTAATATTTTTTGTGAAGAGATGTAAACTGAAGTAGTATAATAGTGGAGTAGATGGGAAACTGAATTATGCTTTGGTTGGGTAACAATACTGTATAATAATTAGGAAGCATGGAGCAGGGATTCAGCAGGGAAGGGGATGCCGCAGAGCACGAAGGCGTCGTAGAACCCGGAGGTCAGCGCGTCCACCTGCTCTGCCGGCCGCCCCCTCCTCCAGCAGCCGGCGAGTCTTCTCCAGAGCCGCCGGCCGGCCGATCTGAGAGAGGTGAACGGAGGATGCGGGACTTCCTTTCCGTGTGGGCCCCGAGGCTTTGTTTTTTTTACGTCGTACTCCTTCTGTATGGACCCAGAGGGTTAACTGGCACATGAGTTTTCATGACTTTTTTCAGGGGACGCGTCTAGCAGGCGCCCAGCCGCCCAGTATGATTAGCGAGCGACCGGTTATTTAAGGAAATTTTTTGCCCCTTCTCCTAAGTAGGAAATTTTTTCGTTTAATCCATTTTTCAGCAACGTATTAAATAGCAACACAGCCATATCTTTTGATGCATGCACTTTGTTCTTCTATACATTTATTTATGGTTTCAGAATTTTAAAAAGACATAACTTTTAGTCCGCACATCAGAATTGCGATCTGTTTTCACAGTTGGAATCTTCACGACATGTTCTTCAAAACTAGATCCCGCATGGGTATATTTCGACGAACTAGTCTTCCTGCCAACTAAACATCAATATGTGTGCAACTAGACTACATGTCATGTCAACTGAGCATATGTGTGTGCCAATAGTCTTTCTGTCAACTAAACATCAATGTGTGTGCAACTAGACTGCATTCCCTTGCCAACCGAGCATATGTGTGTGCCAATAGTCCTGCCAACTAAACATCAATGTGTGTGCAACTAGACTACATTGCCGCGTCAACTGAGCATATATATGTGTAACTAGTCCTGTCAACTAAATATCAATGTGTGTGCAACTAGACTACATTGCGGCATCAATTACGCATATCTATGTGCAGTGTTCTGCCAACTAAACATCAATATGTGTGTAATTAGACTAAATTACAAGCCAACTGAGCATATGTGTGTGCAACTAGTCCTTCTGGAAACTAATCATTAATGTGTGTGCAACTAGACTACATTATAAGCCAACTAAAACATCAATGTGTGTACAATTAGAATAAATTACAAGCCAACTGATTTAAAAAAAAGTTGCACCATGTAGTATTAAAGTTGCACAATGCAGTATTTTAGTTGCACAATATAGCACCAAAGTTGGCATCAAAAAAATTTCGTCGAAACATATCCACGCGGAATCTAGTTTCAAAGATCTCGTCGCGATGAATCCAATGGTGAAAACAGGACTGAATTCTGACATGTGGTTTAAAAGATACGGCTTTAAAACAATTTGAAATCCCGAAATAAAAGTACGTGATCTGTTTTCTCTAACTGATGGGACTAGTGTGAACACATTTAATGCCAGCACCAACATGCGCTACGAGACAAAAAATACACATGCATATGTGTGACAGAGCGGTCGTTCGATATGTCCAAATAGTGCGCACGCATTTTTTAGTTTTCAGGTTTTTCAAGTACCAAAATTTACGTACAATACCACATTTGATACTCCTACAAGACAACATAAATTAACAAGATGACATTGTGGTCACCCAAAATACACTGCAAGACACCAGTCCTGCTATAACACTCTACTCTCCTTAAAAGGACTCCGAACACCTAACACCAGCTACTTTTCAATCAATGCATCCCCGTTCTCAGTTGAGCTACACTGCCGAACACTCTGGCATTTCTTTGTTTACAAATATTCCAACGTACAAGTATAACCAATGAATCAAACCCTTTCCTCTCGCCTTCCGGATCCCTTTCCTAGCTGAGAGCCACCATGTTTCCGACGAGTCTTATGAGGAGGGGTTGGGGGCCGTCGGCTGAAACTCTAGGAAAGACTTAAAAAAGAGAAGGAAACATCCCCGGTCTCTGCATCTTGGAGATGCATGCGGTCATATTATTTATTATTCACAAAGACCTTACAAAGAAATACAACAGTAAGTCTGAGGTCACCATCTAGACGACACCTGTCGCTACTCCTATCCTCTTGATGAAGGTGTGTCGAATATCCGGACCAAATACCAAACAGACATCGCACAAAAGCCTAACATCTAACGCCGGATGCCCCATCCAAAGCCACATAGGCGGGACTGGGTAACACTCCGGTCCGGCGCACTCTCAGTGAGTACCACATGCACAAGTTGCAAAGGGCCGCCACCTCCGTCTTCCCTCAATCCATCCTCAAAGCATGTACTGACGTATCGACCTTGTCAGGCCTATCTGCCATCGACGCCACCACGACACCAGGCAACATCGACCTCCTGTGTTGTCCATCGCCACACATCTGACGCCAAGCCTCCACTGCTCCATGCCGCCGAGAACCACCACCATGAATATGTAGAAATAAACACCGCTCCACCGAAGAAGCCATCCGCCATCCGCTGGTCCCTCGAGCCCGAGTGCAACTCCAAGAATGCCGCCCCCAAGAGGGTAACGACACATGAATGCCGCCGTCATCCGATCAGCTGATCTAGGATTTCCCCCGGAGGTACTGGGTGGGGCTGGGAGCTTCACCTTGATGATGCCTTCATGAAGGAAACAATTATAAGGGCATCGTCATCATCGGCTCCGGCCAACGACCGAAGACCAAGTTTTAACCCGGATCCGTCCCAGGAAATCCACCCGACAACATGTGCACTATCTCGACCGCCTTCAAAGCCCCAGATCTAGCCGCCTAGATCCGGCGACCAACCGCAACGGCAGTGCCACCCTA
>NW_024116601.1:0-89611 GCF_003073215.2 Triticum urartu
CACACATCATCGGAGAGGCCATGGAGTTGATGTAGAGGCCCTCCGTGATCAATGCCCCCTCCGGCGGAGCTCCGGAAAAGGCCCCAAGATGGGATCTCTTGGGTACAGAAGGTTGCAGCGGTGGAATTAGGTTTTCGTGGTGCTCCTGGATGTTTGCCGGCTACGTGGATATATGTAGGAGGAAGAAGTAGGTCGGTGGAGCAACGAGGGGCCCACGAGGGTGGAGGGCGCGCCCAGGGGGGTAGGCGCGCCCCTACCTCGTGGCCTCCTTGATTGTTTCTTGACGCCCACTCCAAGTCTCCTGGATCACGTTCGTTGAGAAAATCACATTCCATAAGGTTTCATTCCGTTTGGACTCTGTTTGATATTCCTTTTCTGTGAAACACTAAAATAGGCAAAAAACAGCAATTTGGGCTGGGCCTCCGGTTAATAGGTTAGTCCCAAAAATAATATAAAAGTGTAAAAATAAGCCCGATAACATCCAAAATTGATAATATAATAGCACGGAGCAATCAAAAATTATAGATACGTTTCAAAACAGAATTCAATAACAGCCCATTTTTGAATTCTAATGGAATTTACTACAGCCCATTTCAACCAACCCTTCAAAACAGAATTCAATAAAATTTCCCACATTTTGATGGGATCCGAAATATTTTTATCCCGAAATTTCTAGTCAGATTAAATACAATTTAAATATAAATTTATATTACGTAAAAATCCAACGAAACATGCGCTCGCAACAATTGATGAAATTTAAATTTTCAATATCCAAAAATAATATTTTATATAGTAATCACGTGTTTGGTGCATTTTTTTATAGTTACTGCCCAGTTTTTATAATTACATCCCATTTATTATTTCTTAAAGCCCATTTTCTTGTTAAGCCTAATGCATCCCTCCTAGGAAAGATTTGCAGCCTAGCGGGGCGGAGAATAACAACTTGATCTTGCATGGGTATTCCTAAAAAAAGTATAGCTGGGCTAGCCATTTTCAGCTTGAAAAAAATTAATATCTGGGCTGGATATCTGGCCTGGGCTAGACGGGCCACAACCCGCCCAGTTAATACCTGCAGCGATGTTTTCGTTGTTGTTCAGAGGAGAAAAATTAATATATGGGCTAAACATCGAAAAACTCTAAAGTGCTCACACCTCAAAAATACAAATACTGCTTGAGCTGCTTGGTCCCAGCTGTTGGCCGCTTCTTGTGCAATTCTCTCATTTATTGACTACTACATAGGTTGATAATGGTGTGGGACCGTGATGTCAGGAAACCAGGAGGAAGCAAAATAAATTATAGTTATATATATAATAAGGAGGCACTTGCGTACGTGAGGCTATGGACCTGGTGGGTCCCCATTGTCATCCTCTCCAAGTAAAGTCATCTCCTCGCCCGCGCGCGCTTTCCGCCCAAAACAGTCAACGCCGCCCGGCCCGCTTCCCGGTGCAGGCGATTGCTCCGCCTTCAAACGACACAAGTATCGTCCATCTGTCCATATGCCGCCCACATTAATTATACGCAGTCGCCGAGGCGGCTACTCCGGCGCCACACGTCCGTCCCTCCGCCCGCCCACCATTTCTATATAAACTGCTGCGTCGGCCATAGCGCAGTCATCCGCATCCGTTCCCTTTCTCCTGTCCACACCACTACTGCCCACCATGGCTTCCTCGCGCTCCAGCGCTCTTCGGGACGGGCGGACAACGAACCACAAGGAGATGGCAGCCATTGCTGCCAACCGGCTGGCCAGCTGGCAGCCGGAGGATGACGATGTCCCAATGGAGAACATGGTAGTCGATGATCCGGCGTCAACCCCCTCCTCCATGCCATCCTCGCCGGTGCATTGCACCATGACCATCGGCGAGGCCCGTGCCCAATATATGGACAGGGTGAGGCAGATGCGTGAGGAGCAGTTCCGGGAGGCGCAGGCCGACGCCGCCTACAACCACCATCTCCTCCAGGAGCACCTGCAGGCGGAGGAGCAGATCGCCGCGGAGCGGGCAGAGCAGGAGGCGCTGCTCGACTCGTACCGCTCCGCCTGCAAGGTCCGCCTCTAGCGCTGGCGGTACCGCATGCGGGTGGCGGAGGCTGCGGCTGCCTACAAAGAGGCTAGCAAAGAGGGCGATGAAGCGGGCGAGGCACTATTTGGCGAGACCGAGGACGAGGCAGAGGACAATGCCTGCTCCGACGAGTCCCCGCTCCGCTAGCGTCGATGAGGCCCTCCTTCGCCGAGGCCCCGCGACGCAAAACAACGAGGCAGAGGACACCGCCGGCTCCGCCGAGGCCCTGCCCTACCGGCAACGAGGCAGAGGACATCGCCGGCTCAGCCGAGGCCCCACCCTGCTGGCAACGAGACAGAGGACATCGCCGGCTCCGTCGAGGCCCCGCCCCGCTGCCAGCGAGGCCGCCCCACACAGAAAACGAGGAAGAGTACAACATGGTAGGTCGCCGCTGCTCGGGTCCAAGTAAGGCCACCGCTGCTACCCTCCGATTGAAACCAAGCTAGGCGGGTTGACCATTGATGGCCGGTTAGCTTCTTGGCGGCGACATGGAGTCGGAGAGCTGCGCTGGAGAAGAACGTTGCTTCTACTTAACTGCTGGTGCAGTTGGCTGACTGACACGTGGGCCCAACAGGCCACTTGTCAGTTACGCAACTGCACCTGCAGTTAAGTCACTAAAGTTTCTGTTCGGCTCAGCGGGACACTGGTGGGTAGCTTCGGTTAATTAATTATACCTCGAGCGCACCACTTTTTAGTTGAAGAATGTATGAAATGTAATGAAATCTGGCATGTTTATATGAAATCCGACCGTGTATGAATTCATTTATTTTGATTAGTTTGAATTCCTGTATCACTGGCATTGGATGAACATGCAAAACAATACGTACTAGCATTATTCCCAGCGTGATCACCTCGCTTGCAGCAGTTTCACATGTACTCCCTCCGGTCCTTTCTAGTCTGCATACAAGTTTTGTATGAAGTCAAAGTATCTCTACTTTGACCAATCCTATACAAAAAAGTATGCACTTTTATCATGTGCGAAGTTAAAAGGAACAGAAGGAGTACAAAGAGTTTGAGCAGCTTTTTAGTGTTTCTGTACATTGCAATCAAACACACAGGCCTGGCAATTCATAGAGAACATTCAAAACAATTGATGATTATGCATCTCAACGACTCACATGTCAGAGGCAATATTTACTTCACAACTAAAGAATAAAGAAAAAACTGATCGACGCTGCTGACAGCAAAGGGTGTCCCGTTCGAAAATATCAAACACATGTCTTGCTAAAATCAATGAGCAAAATTTGACAAGGTTGTCCCATTCCAAAATATCCAATGCCTACGATTGTGGAATGGGCAGGGTTTGCCATTAGTTCGGACATTGACATGGCACCTCGTGCTAAATAAACCAGCTGTTCTTTTTGTGCAGTTCCACCAAAATCAACCAAATTCGCGCGTAGCTTGTATGATTTCGCCCTTATATGTTGCAACGCCTTGAACTTATCGGCACCTCCTTTCTTGTGGTGGAAATGAATGATTCGATGTATTCATGAACATTTTGTGCAGTTCCCGTTGAAATCAAACTGAGCACCCCTGTTTGCACAAATACAAAAAAGTGATTAGTATAAAGCAAATTGTACTATGAATTGACAGTTTCAATAGGAACATACATGGTCCATGTAGAGCACACTTTTAGAAAAATGGAACTCACCAGAAAGAATCCTAGAACAACATTGTACCCGTGCATCACAGCAAAAAAATGGAGATTTGTCAGTCCTTCTGAGCTGAAGTTAGTTTGGTCTTATGGGGAATAATGTAACCATCCTTCAACTGCTCCTTCTGATGAGAAGATAGACAGGGCTTCTTCATCCTGGCATAATCGGAACTAGTCACTTCACGTACTCCATATTCTTCTTCAGAGGAAGATGATCCTGTTGTGCAAAGACAAGAGGACTACTAAATGCTAGCATCCCTGTTTGCTCGAAAAAAAGGAAAGGAAATATTTAAAACAGCACAGATGAAGCACTTCTCAAGGATAATACCACTTTTTCATGACAATATCTAAACAGTAGCACAAGACCAATAGAGATGGCATAGCTCAATCATATGGATGAAATCAGTGGGCGAGTACCAACCTTTGTCAGGAGGCTTATTGTGTAGAGCATACAGATGAAGCACTTCTCTGGAACCATCTGTTGCTATCTACGCTGGTGGCCATGCTTACTATATACTCCTCAATTAGTTTAATGTTTCCAACATCTTCTTGTGCAGTTCCACTAAAATCTATGGTATCTTCAAAGAAGATCCCTGTTTTCACAAGTTGAGATAATTACATATTACATTAAGAGTGGCATCAAATCAGTGGCAAAACAATTGCTCGTTCCAGCCATAACAATAAATTAAGATGCAAAACTATATCATTACTTGTGTCATCACAGTTCTAGTGCTTCATTACAGCACCGGGAGTTGATTTTTGTTTTTCTTCCGCTTGTTCTTCCCCTTCATCACTTGGTTCAATAATAGACAAGCTTTTCCTTCAATGTAAGATTTGGCATGTCAATTAGGGAGCAAAAGTATAGTACTAAACTTAATTTTCTGATGAAAGTGGCAAAATACAGGCCAGCAGTTGTGAAATATCCTTATCTTACCTCAATTGGATATTATGGTGCACATACAGATTGGAAGTCTTGTCTCCATTTGTGCAGTTCACTAAAATCAAGCAACATTATTGTACAAGTAGCACAACATATGAAAGCACACTGCAGAATCATGTGAAAGAAGGCTAGTACTGACCTCTCATGATGCGGAATTCGAACAACTCACAAGAAGAAGATCTGAACCAAATTCGCCTTAACGGATAGGAAGTAAGATCTCCTCTTGTGCAGTTCCACTAAGATCAAGCAATCAAGCAACGTTGTCGGTGTGACATTTTGGTTGAACTGCACAAAACACTCTTAAAACAAAAGTGTTTTGTACAGTGCAACAAAAGGTCACAATGGCAACGAGGTGAAGTAGATAACCCTGTTTACATAGAGGTGCAAAGGAAACAATTAGTGGTCAATAACGGTGGATGACACGGAAGCAAACAAAAAGAAGCATCTACCTTATCTAAATGGGAAAGAAAGCAAGACGGTAGCATTTCTCAAATGGTGGCATTGATTAATATTAACATGGAGATTATATTAACAATAAAATTCGTTAAACATGTAATTTTCTTTTAACTGTGGCATTGCATCAATTTTCCAGCGGCATTATTAGAGGGTGTTTGTTTACAGGGACATTTTGGTGTAGGGACTAAAAAAACTCCATGTCAGTCTCATCACTAGTTGAAAACAGGGCTATGGTCCAGGCCGGCTCAGCCCATTAGTCCCGGTTCAGTCTAGAACCGGGACCAATGTGGGCATTGGTCCCGGTTCGTGAGCCCAGGGGGCCGGCCAGGCCACGTGGGCCATTGGTCCCGGTTCGTCTGGACCTTTTGGTCCCGGTTGGTGGGACGAACCGGGACCAATGGGCCTCGCTCCTGGCCCACCACCATTGGTCCCGGTTGGTGGCTTGAACCGGGACCAAAGGCTCCCCTTTAGTCCCGGTTCATGCCACCAACCGGGACCAATGAGGTGCCTATATATACCCCCTCGCGCAAGAGCAGAGCACAGTGCTCTGTTTTTTCTGGCCGAGGGGGAGAGGGCTTTGTGGTGCTCTAGCTCACCTCCTATGCACATGAGGTGTTCGATGGAATGCCCGAGCCACACTACTTAAGCTTTCTCCTCTCGAAGCTCGACCTTCAAGCTCCATTTTCCTCGAGATTTGTACACTTCTATTAATTTGGACACTTAATTTTATATAATGCACGCACAGATGAATCGGCAATGGATGTACGGTGACAGACACACCCGCGAGTACATTAAGGGCATGCATGAGTTTCTCGATGCGGCTGAGGCAAACAAGCAGAATGGTTTTATGTGTTGTCCATGCACTGAATGTGGGAATACGAGGTCTTACTCTAACCGGAAAATCCTTCACTCCCACCTGCTTTACAAGGGTTTCATGCCACACTATAATGTTTGGACGAGGCACGGAGAAATAGGGGTTATGATGGAAGACGGCGAAGAAGAAGAGTACGATGACAACTATGTGCCCCCTGAATACGGTGATGCAGCAACGGGGGGAGCTGGTGAAGATCAAGAGGAAGCAGACGATGTGCCCAATGATGCTGCCACGGGTGAAGCTGCTGAAGATCAAGAGGAACCAGACGATGTGCCCGATGATGATGATCTCCGCCGGGTCATTGTCGATGCAAGGACGCAATGCATTAGTCAAAAGGAGAAGCTGAAGTTCGATCGCATGTTAGAGGATCACAAAAAAGGGTTATACCCCAATTGCGAAGATGGCAACACAAAGCTCGGTACCGTACTGGAATTGCTGCAGTGGAAGGCAGAGAATGCTGTGGCTGACAAAGGATTTGAGAAGCTACTGAAAATATTGAAGAAGAAGCTTCCAAAGGATAACGAATTGCCCGACAGTACATACGCAGCAAAGAAGGTCGTATGCCCTCTAGGATTGGAGGTGGAGAAGATACATGCATGCCCTAATGACTGCATCCTCTACCGCGGTGCATACAAGGATCTGAACGCATGCCCGGTATGCGGTGCGTTGCGGTATAAGATCAGACGAGATGACCCTGGTGATGTTGACGGTGAGCCCCTCAGGAAGAGGGTTCCTGCGAAGGTGATGTGGTATGCTCCTATAATACCACGGTTGAAACGTCTGTTCAGAAACGAAGAGCATGCCAAGTTGATGCGATGGCACAGTGAGAACCGAAAGAAAGATGGGAAGTTGAGAGCACCCGCTGACGGGTCGCAGTGGAGAAAAATCGAGAGAAAGTACTGGGATGAGTTTGCAAAGGACCCAAGGAATGTATGGTTTGCTTTAAGCACGGATGGCATTAATCCTTTCGGGGAGCAGAGCAGCAATCACAGCACCTGGCCCGTGACTCTATGTATGTATAACCTTCCTCCTTGGATGTGCATGAAGCGGAAGTTCATTATGATGCCAGTTCTCATCCAAGGCCCTAAGCAACCCGGCAACGAAATTGATGTGTACCTAAGGCCATTAGTTGAAGAACTTTTACAGCTGTGGAATGGAAACGGTGTACGTACGTGGGATGAGCACAGACAGGAGGAATTTAACCTTAAGGCGTTGCTGTTCGTGACCATCAACGATTGGCCCGCTCTCAGTAACCTTTCAGGACACACAAACAAAGGATACCACGCATGCACGCACTGTTTAGATGACATTGAAATTATATACCTGGACAAATGCAGGAAGAATGTGTACCTAGGCCATCGTCGATTTCTTCCGACCAACCATCAATGTCGAAAGAAAGGCAAGCATTTCAAAGGTGAGGCAGATCACCGGAAGAAGCCCGCCATGCGCACCGGTGATCACGTGCTTGCTATGGTCAATGATTTACACTACGTAATCTTTGGAAAGGGTCCCGGTGGACTAGCTGTTCCGAATGACGCTGAGGGACACGCACCCATGTGGAAGAAGAAATCTATATTTTGGGACCTACCCTACTGGAAAGACCTAGAGGTCCGCTCCTCAATCGACGTGATGCACGTGACGAAGAACCTTTGCGTGAACCTGCTAGGCTTCTTGGGCGTGTATGGGAAGACAAAAGATACACCTGAGGCACGAGAGGACCTGCAACATTTGCACGAAAAAGACGGCATGCCTCCGAAGCAGTATAAAGGTCCTGCCAGCTACGCTCTTACAAAAGAAGAGAAAGAAATCTTCTTTGAATGCCTGCTCAGTATGAAGGTCACGACTGGCTTCTCGTCGAATATAAAGGGAATAATAAATATGCCAGAGAAAAAGTTTCAGAACCTAAAGTCTCATGACTGCCACGTGATTATGACGCAACTGCTTCCGGTTGCATTGAGGGGGCTTCTACCGAAAAACGTCCGATTAGCCATTGTGAAGCCATGTGCATTCCTCAATGCAATCTCTCAGAAGGTGATTGATCCAGAAATCGTACCAAGGCTAAGGAGTGATGTGGCGCAATGTCTTGTCAGTTTCGAGCTGGTGTTCCCACCATCCTTCTTCAATATCATGACGCACGTCCTAGTTCATCTAGTCGACGAGATTGTCATCCTGGGGCCCGTATTTCTACACAATATGTTCCCCTTTTAGAGGTTCATGGGAGTCCTAAAGAAATATGTCCGTAACCGCGCTAGGCCAGAAGGAAGCATCTCCATGGGCCATCAAACAGAGGATGTTATCGGGTTTTGTGTTGACTTCATTCCTGGCCTTAACAAGATACGTCTCCCTAAATCGCGGTATGAGGGGAGACTGACTGGAAAAGGCACTCTTGGAAGAGACTCAATAATATGCAGGGACGGATATTCTTGGTCTCAAGCACACTACACAGTTCTACAGAACTCTACCTTGGTGACCCCGTATGTCGATGAACACAAGAACAGTCTGCGCTCCAAACACCCGGAGCAGTGCGACGACTGGATTACATGTGAACACATCAGGACTTTCAGCAGTTGGTTGGAAACACGTCTCAGAGGTGACAACACTATTTGTGATGAGTTGTACTTGTTGTCCAGGGGACCATCTTTGACTGTATTGACTTACAAAGGATACGAGATAAATGGGAATACATTTTACACCATCGCCCAAGATCAAAAGAGCACCAACCAAAACAGCGGTGTCCGCTTTGATGCAGCAACCGAGAGCGGAAAGGACACATATTATGGTTACATAGTGGACATATGGGAACTTGACTACGGACCTGATTTTAAGGTCCCTTTGTTTAAGTGCAAATGGGTCAATCTGTTAGGCGGCGGGGTATAGGTAGACCCACAGTACGGAATGACAACAGTGGATCTGAAAAATCTTGGGTACACTGACGAACCGTTCGTCCTAGCCAATGATGTGGCACAGGTTATCTATGTGAAGGACATGTCTACCAAACCGAGAAAAAGAAAAGATAAGGAAGCGAATACATCATACGATGAGCCAAAGCGCCACATAGTTCTTTCAGGAAAAAGGGACATCCTGGGAGTGGACGGCAAGACAGACATGTCTGAAGATTATGAAAAGTGTCATGAAATTCCTCCCTTCAATGTCAAGGCTGACCCAAGCATCTTGATAAACAATGAAGATTATCAATGGTTATGGCGCAATAAGCAAATGACACAAGCGAAGAAAAAGTGAAGACTTTCTCCCGCAATAAGCAAATGCTATGTGGGTGAAATTATGATACCATCCCAACTTTCAACTTTTTCAGAGATCATTTGAAATGCTTTCATGTCTTATGGTTCGAAACTTTGATACTTCGAAAGTGATTGTCCATTTTGTACACGAAGTGCATCAAGTTTTTGTTGTAACCCTCTCTACTTTTTGGAACATGCTATGTGGGTGAAATGATGAGACCATGCCAACTTTCAACCTTTTTAGAGTTCATTTTGAAATGCTTTCCAATTTCAGAGTCATTTAGCTCAAAGAATGAATTAATAGCAAACAAAATGAACTACAAAACTTTTATGAAAATAAAAACAATCAATTAAAATATTATGTTATGATCAACTAAAATAAAACTATAATATTCTTCAATAGCAAAAAGAATATAATTTGTGTGACCTAAAATCAAACTATAAGTATTTAATTGTAAGTATAAATAAAAAATAAATAGCAAAGAAGAAAAAAATTCTAATTTTATAGTAAAGTTATTCATAAACTAGTGATTCACACAAATTTTTAAAAATTCAAATTTAAACTATTTAAAATTTAAAACTAATGGCACTAACAGAAAATTTATAATTTTTGGACCTAAAAGCAAAAAGAAATCACTAAAAAACTGTAAGTATTTAGTTTTAAGTAGAAATAAAAAATAAATAGAAAAAAATTCTAATTTTATAGTAAAGTTATTCATAAACTAGTGATTCACACAAATTTTTAAAAATTCAAATTTAAACTATTTAAAATTTAAAACTAATGGCACTAACAGAAAGTTTATAATTTTTGTGACCTAAAAGCAAAAAGAAATCACTAAAAAACTGTAAGTATTTAGTTTTAAGTAGAAATAAAAAAATAAAAAACCAAAAAAATGTAGAAATAAAAAAGAAAAAACCAAAAAAATGCCACCTACTGGGCCTCCACGGCCTGAATACGACTAGAAACCCTACATGGGCCAGGATTCAGGCCCGCAGAAGGCCCAATAGGCCCACAGGCAAAGCAGTGTCAAATTAGGCCCATAGGCCTGCAGTTCAGAGGAGTTCGAGAGGGAGGAGGCAGCAGAGCTTATAAACTGGTGTTGGGCGCTGTCAACTAGCGATGTGGGACTAAACTTCTGGGCGCGGGGCAGCACAAGGGTATTGGTCCCGGTTGGTGGCACCAACCGGGACTAAAGGTGGCATTGGTCCCGGTTGGTGGCACCAGCCGTGACTAAAGCCTCTTCTATATAAGGCCACACTTTGGAATTTTTCATTCTCATCTTGAAGTTGCCGCCCCCCGACGCCGCCCGCCCCCATCGTCGCCGTCGCTCACGCCCATCGTCGCCGTCGCCCGCGACGCGCGCCGCCCCGGCCCGCCCCCGTCGCCGTCGCCCTCGTCCCTGCCCCGACGCGCACCGCCCCGTCCCGCCCTCGCCGTCGCCCGCGCCGGCCCCTTGCCCGACGCCCACTGCCCCGGCTACCGTCCCCGTCACCGCGTGCCGCCCCGAGCCCGCCGTCCTCGTCGCCGGCTCCAGCCGTCGCCGCCCCCCTCAAAGTGAGCCCCCCTCTCGAGTGCCACTCTTGCGCCTGAGCGCCCTTGCTCCGCCCCTGCTCTATGGTCGCCGCCGCCCGAGCGCCCCGGCTCCGCCCCTGCGCCCTTGCTCCGCCCCTGCTCCGCCGGCCCCGAGCGCCCGAGGAGAAGTAGAGGAGAGGAGAAGTGGAGCAGCAGCAACGCGCTGTCCACTTTTCTGAATTTTTTGGAACAGGAGGAATTTTTTTGTCCATATAGAAGGTGTTTGATGAAATGCTAGATGGCTTTGGGTATTTTTGGAATTTTTAAAAAAAATTGTGGTGAGGTACTGATGCAAGACAAAGGCGATGGCAAAATTTCAGAATTTTTGGAGAGGTTTAGAATAGGTTTTCAACAAGTTATTTGAATCCGATTCAAATTTCATTTGAATGAAATTTGAAAATTTTGAACTATGGATCAGAATATGCTAAATATCTCAAAAATGTTTTTTATATGATGTTTTTTTCATATATGTATTCATTTTATTTAGGTTGTTAATTAGTAGATATCGATTTTAGGTTAGTGTAGAGGAAAAAGTAAAATAAGGAAAAGGAAGAAAAGAGGAAGAAGGAAGAAGAAGAAGAAGAAAAGGAAGGAGTGGAAAAAGGAAAATAAGAAGAGGAAGGCTTCTTTTTTTTTCTTCGATCTTCTCCTCTATTTTGTTCATGGATATATGCTAAAGAAAACGAGGGGGGTGATAGATGATGATGAGGGGTCGAGAGTGGGACGAGAGGTCGAGAGGTGTCGAGGGGAGAAAAAATATGTTATCAGGGACGAGGGTCATCGAGGGGTCGAGAGAGGGATGAGGGGTCGAGAGAACTAAATAAGAAGAAGAAGAGGAGAGGAAGAAGAGGAGAAATAAATAAGAAGGAAGAAAAAAGAAGGGGAAGAAGAGGGAGAATAAGAGGAGAGGAAGAAGAGGAAGTCTTCTCCTCTATTCTTTCTTTTCTTCTTTTTTCTTCTTCTTCTTCCTCTTTATTTTATCGGGAACGAGGGTCATCGAGAGGTCGAGGAGCGGTAGAGGAGAAACCCTAAATAGAAAGTATCGTCGGTGTGAGATACATGTACCATCGGTGTCGGACACTACACCCACATCCCACAAGTGGCGCGGGCTTCGACGCCCACGTCACTTGTGGGACGTGGATGTAGTGTTCGACACCGAAGGCCACATGTATCTCACACCCACGATACTTGATAGCTATTTAGGGTTTCCTCTACCGAAAAGAAGAGGAGAAATAAATAAGAAGAAGAAAAAAGAAGAAAAAGAAGAGGAGAAGAAGAAAGGAATAGTGGAGAAGAAGAGAAAATAGAATAAAATAGAATATATTCTATTTTCTCTTCTTCACCACTATTCCTTTCTTCTTCTCCTCTTTTTTTTCTTCTTTTCTTCTTCTTCTTCTTCTTCTTCTTCTTCTTATTATTAGCCGGAAGTAGAGAGAGGTTTCCTAGTGTCAAAGTATTGAAGAAATCCATGCCTTCATCATTAGCCGGAAGTAACCAGGGCATGTTGCTACGAAGTTCTGCAAAGTTATTCTGGAATGGAGTCCCGGATAGAATAATCCGCTTTTTGGTACGAATTCAGCAAAGGCGTTCCAAATAGCGATATTCGGAAGGCTCTTGCCGAACTTTGTACCAAAAAGCGAATTATCCTATCTGGGACTCCGTTCCAGAACAACTTTGAAGAGCTTCGTACCATCATGCACATGTTACTTTCGCCTAATGATGAAGACATGGTTTTGTTGAATCCTTTGACACTAGGCAACCTCCCGACCCCTCGGCGATCCTCTCGAACATGAGAGGAAGAAGAGGGTCGTCTAGGGGTCGAGGGTTCCAGGGTCGTCGAGGGTTCGAGGGGTCGAGGATCGCCGAGGGGTCGAGAGAGGTTTCCTAGTGTCAAAGTATTGAAGAAATCCATGCCTTCATCATTAGCCGGAAGTAACCAGGGCATGTTGGTACGAAGTTCTGCAAAGTTATTCTGGAATGGAGTCCCGGATAGAATAATTCGCTTTTTGGTACGAATTCAGCAAAGGCCTTCCAAATAGCGATATTCGGAAGGCTCTTGCTGAACTTTGTACCAAAAAGCGAATTATCCTATCTGGGACTCCGTTCCAGAACAACTTTGAAGAGCTTCGTACCATCATGCACATGTTACTTTCGCCTAATGATGAAGACATGGTTTTGTTGAATCCTTTGACACTAGGCAACCTCCCGACCCCTCGGCGATCCTCTCGAACATGATGTAGTGTCGTCGTTGTCGATATATACCCCCTCCCGATAGCTTACTATGATTAGGTAGCTAGTTCTACGTTTGGCACTAATATATCCATCTGTCATGTTTGAATAATAATTGCCATGTTGTAAATATTTGTAGAAACTATGGACACCGCCCTAGATGAAGCAACAAAAGAAGCGTTGTTGAGGGACATAATCGCAGAAGGAAGTGATGCCATCTCGTTGTTTCTCAACGAAACCGATGGTCTGGAAGGAGAGGGTGAACAAGCTGGCTACGGTGACCTAATGCCGGTGCAAGAAGAAGAACATGAGGACGGCTCCGGTGACCCAATGCCGGTGCAAGAAGGAGACCGTGATGACGGCTCCGGTGACCGAACCGAGTCCGGCCAGGTATATATATTAGTTAAGCCTATGCTGACTAGCTGATTGATGCATTCATTGTTTTGGTATGTACACATATTAATTAAGTCTTTGTTCTTTTTTCTAGCCCTCTGAATCGAGCACAACTTCGGTAAAGATACGAGGCCCGAAGAAAAAGTTGAGCTCGGATGAAAAGTTTGAGATCATAGCAATCACACCCGACGGCCAACCTATTGAACCCCTCCGAACAAAGAGCGCATTTGTTGCTCAGTGCGGGGTTCTGGTTAGGGACAAGATCCCGATAAGCATCCAGCAATGGTTTAAGACGGCTACAGAAGACCCTGAGGTGTCTTATGTCGATGATATGCAGAAAAATGATCTTTGGACTGAGCTGAAGTCAACTTTCACCCTACCGCCTGAGGAAAATCCAGAGAACCCAGTTAAAGAGAAATTAATCAAGTCTTTTGCTCTGAAGAGGATGGCAGAACTATTCAGGAGGTGGAAGAAAGAGCTGAATAAGTTTGTCGAAAATAATGAGACACCAGAATTCATGGGCAGATATGAGAAGATCAGAGATCACTGGCCCGCATTTGTGGCCCACAAGACATCAAAAAAGAGTAAGAAGATGTCGGCGACAAACAAACAAAATGCTGCGAAGAAGAAGCTTCACCATCGCACGGGGTCAGGTGGCTACCTCGTAGCCCGGCCTAAGTGGTCCAAGACTGAGAATGATCTGGTTCATAAAGGGATCGAACCAGGGACAAATAACTGGCCAGACCGTTGCCGGACTTGGTTCTTCGGGGCTGGCGGAACCCTGGACCCTGAAACAGGGAAGTGCATTTGGACAAACGATCAAATGGACATACCAGTCAGTAAGCTTAAGCAGTATATCGAAGCAGCGCAGGAAGGGACGTTCTTTCCAGACAGAGAGAACGACGAGCTCACAATGGCCCTCGAGAATCCTGAGCACCCTGGACGGACACGAGGCACGCCAGGCTCCATTCCGTGGAAGGTTGGGTTTCCGGACGCAGGCGGTTACAAATCCCATGAGAGGAGGAAAAAAGTGCAGCAGACCCAAATGCAGGCGCTGCAAGCAAGGGTGGACGCGATAGAGGAACGAGAAGCAAATCGCAGCAAACGTACTGTCGAAGCCTCCCCCGAAGCTGCCCCGCCATCTCAGCGCAGAAGCAGCATGGCTTCCACCGAGCTGCTTCAGCCAGAGCATGCCTTGACGGCTCCTGTCAGCTATCCCGTGGATGCTATCACGGAGTCTCAAAATTGCCACCTTATGACGCAATGGATGAATTTGAAGGTCAAGGCGGCTGTTGGCTCTGTTTATCCTACTGAACCCGGCGCAACTATTCACTGCCGGCCGATTCCAGAAGGATATGCTAGGGTGATGGTGGATGAGATAACGGAGGGATTTGAGGACCTCCAGCTTGACCACCCTACCGGTGAAGGGGAGACTCGGCTGGGGTCTGCTTTGAAGACTCCATGCCTATGGCGGAAGGAGCTCATCAACCTTCCGAACTGGACGCCTCCGCCTCCTCCTCCTCCTCCGGCGAGTCAGGGCACTCCCCCTCCACTGCCCTGACAAAACCACCGAAGTCTGATCCGCCGAAAGGAAACTATGACCGCATTATTGGAAAAGAATTTGCCGAAGCGGAGCGGTCGGGAAGTACTGTCAGTGATCAAAGGCTGAAAGAACGACGAGCTGGGAAACAAATTGCCCAGCTCGGCGAACAAGCGAAGCAATCGTGCCCCCCGCTCAAGGTGCCTAGCCACAACGTCGATAATGATCCGAGGATGGTGCCCGGTTATAGCAATCTTGCAGATTACCTGCCTGACGAAGTACATTATGAACCCATGGACGTGCAGATACAAAGATACGAGTACGGGAAGCCTCTCGTCAAAGATGAAAGATCTCTATCAACGATGATGCGAAGATTGCATGATTGGTACTTGAAAATCTGCAGAGACTCTGGGGGGAGGAGTACTTTGTATGCGAGAGTTAAACCGGAGCATGACCTCGTTGGAATTGATCTGTTTCCTGTTCCATTTGAGGAGTTCTATCAGTTTTTCAATCAATTGGCCCTCGATAAAACAACGGTCGCCTGCTACTGTCTGTAAGTAGTACTACTTCTGTCATTAAGTTTCTCTATATAGCTTAGCTCTTTCATTGCATGTATTTATAATCATCCTCACTATATTATGCAGATTGAAGATCGTCGAATTGAAGAAAAGACAAGTCGGTGATATTGGGTTCATTAACACATATCTCATAGATGCAACTCAGGTTAAACTTCATGCCGCAGCTACCGAGGCCAGCTTGCTACGATCGTTCGTAATAAATCAAAACAAAGATATAATACTCTTTCCTTACAACTTCAGGTGAGTGTTACTGTCTTGTGCGTATTCGGTTTCCCTTATATATTAGTCAAGGTTATAGTAATGTAATTGATGAGTTATGCATGTGTGTGCAGTTACCACTATATTCTCCTAGAGATTAAGCTTGAGCAGGGAGTAGTAACCGTCTTGGACTCTAAACGAAAAGATCCCAAGGAGTATGCGGACATGACTGAAATCCTCAAGAAGTAAGTTAAATCGATCATTATCCACCATATCAGCAACTTTGTTCATTTCCTGATATCAAGTAATTGTTTTCTTTGTCCGGCAGGGTTTGGAGAAAATTCACCAAAACAGTTCCGGGACTGCCGAAGGAGCTGGAATTTAGACACCCGAAAGTAAGTACTATAGTAGCATGTTCCACGCATCTCCTAGTGATTCAAGCGCTAGTTTCATCAATACCATTTAGCATTCTTGCTTATCAGTTTGATTGACCTCTATTTATTGTAAAGTGGTTGTGGCAGGAACAAGGGAATGATTTCTATGGATACTACATCTGCAAGTCCATCCGCCACATGACCTGTGAGCGGGGCGGGTACTCTAACGAACAATATGAAGTACGTAAATAACAACATTCACAATTTTATTTTATTACCATCATTTGTGTTGAGTTTCATTCATTTATATATATATATATATATGTATTGACCCCCTTCTTCAAATTAGATGTTTCGGAAGTGGGATGAACTCCTAGCACCAGCTCGCATGCGAGCAATTCAAGAGGAATTGGCGGCATTCTTTCTTGACCACGTGATCCCTGAAGACGGAGAATTCTATGTGGACCCTCAGTCCGTATGATTATATTTGTAAGAGATAATTATTGTATATATGTAGCCGGTAGTGTCAGATAGATATACGAGAACTTGTTGTTCGACCAATCTCTCGGAGAAGGAGAGGTGGTCGGTATCACTTCTCTCTGTATATATGCATATATGTTCATGACGATCTTCTGTTTCCTTCGTTTGCTTACTAGCTTGCTAGCGTGTCTAGTCCTCTCTATATACGTATGTATAGTACGTAGCGTCGACCAAGCACGGACATAAGAGAGGACACTTCTCTCTATTAATTATAACTAGCTAACACAATATATGAAACACCTAAATTAACCACGCAAAACCCCCAACCCCCCCCCCTTTCAAAAAAAACAAAAACCCCAGCCACAGAAGTGCTGATGCGTGGATGCCTATTGGTCCCGGTTGGTGCCACCAACCGGGACCAAAGGTCTCTTGACTGGGCTCTGCGCACTGCCCACGTGGAGGGCCTTTAGTCCCGGTTCTGGATTGAACTGGGACTAAAGGGGGGAGGTATTAGTACCGACACTTTAGTCCCAGTTCCGGAACCGGGAGTAAAGGCCCTTACGAACCGGGACCATAGGCCCTTTTTCTACCAGTGCATCTAAACCAAACAGGAGGGACTTTTAGGGACTAAAAGTGGGCATTTGGGACTAAAGAAAGAAGACCCCGAGGGAGTCTTTTTGGGACTTTTTCCAACAGTTGCACGTGCCACACATCGCACCTTGTCTCTATTAGTTCATTACAAGGGGTAACATGGTCTTTTAGCATGTCATTTAATAACCTCTAGTCCATGTTTAGTCCCTGTAACCAAGCAGGTAGGGACTAGGGAGTTTTTAGCCAAACAGGGCCTTAGATTAACAACAACTAATGAGTTGCACAGGACAGTGGACGCACCAGCACCATGTGCATCTACCGATGTACTGTGGTCATGCACAGTCTATTGCAACAAAGAACAAACAACCAAGGAGCATATTTGTGTTGGTTCCACTTTTGTTATCTTTAGACAGCTTTCCCTATGTGAGCGCAGCAAATCTAGTCCTGCTCAAACTCTACAGCCTTGTCCCTTCCTTTCCTTTTTGAACTAGTACTTTCGCCCCTTCCTTTCCTCTTTGAACCACGTCCAAGATTTATGCGATACAACTTTCCCCACTACTTTCCCCCATTCCTTTCCTCTTTGAACCACGTCCTAGATTCATGCTATACAACTTTCCCCCTTCATTTCCTCTTTGAACCACGCCCTAGATTCATGCTATATACAACTTTTCCCACTACTTTCCCCCACTCCTTTCCTCTTTGAACCACGTCCTAGATTCATGGTATACATGCAGCTAGACCAATGCATGTGGAGTAAGTAAATTATACCTTAAGGTTCTTGGGGCGTGGTTCCGTGGGCGACGTGACGGCGAAGAAGAAGAAGGGGTCGAAGGCCCTCTCGCGCCGCCGCTGGGTGGAAAGTGAACAGCTACGCCGGTAGTCCCTCACCGACGGCGACAACGTTAAGCCTCCTTCCCTTCCTGGCGGACGGATCCTGCCGGCTCTTTGAGTAGCAGTGAGGGGAGAGAGAGGCCAACGAAGTCTTGTTTAGATCTGGAGAGGGCGAGAGAGTGTGAAGAGAGCAACTAAAAGCGCCAAGGCTCCAGCGGGAGAGGGCGAGAGAGTGTGAAGAGAGCAACTACAAGCGCTGAGGCTCCAGCGTGTATATATATACTGGAGAGAGAGTGTGAAGCGTGCAAACCCTAGAAAACATTTTGACCAGTCAAAGAATCCTCCTGGCACAAATTATGCTCAAGTGTAGTTATCGAACCCGAGACCTCGTGTTTGATGAGCGAACAGGCTAACCAGCTACACAACCCTCCCGTTATGTTCAACGAGAGGGAAATAACCTTTTATACACTCCTGGATTCGTGTGACAAGCATGTCGTGTTTTTTTGTGTGTGGGAATCATTGGGATTTCAAACATAATCGTGTCATGTGGCTTTGGTGGTAAGACTATCCACAGTGGTGCAGAAATAATGCAGCCTTAGTCACCTTACCTCTCTCCACGTAGTACGTTGGGTCCCACCAGTCAGAGGGTGAAACAAACAAAGTAATAAGAAAAATTAAAAGCGCCAGCGGTGTTTCTTACCTCACACATCTCGCTATTGCTCGGGAACACTGTCCATTTGATCCCTCTGTTCGCTCACGTACTATTTTAAGTGAATCCTTATTATAACATGCACAGAAATTTTGCGCACTTGTATTCGACTTAAGTCAGTGTGCCACCATATCTCGTATACTTACTACTCCCTCCGTCTAGGTGTAATAAGTCACGTTAGAAGGTGCAACGGGACCAAGGTGCGTGCGTGTGCGTGTGCGTGTGTGTGTGTGTGTGTGTTTAACAGCATGTGTGTGTTAGAGAGAGCGACAGATCGACCTACTCCTACAGAGAGATGTTGTGTACGATTTTAGCTACGAGAGTCGGTGCATCCCCTCATTTCCGGGGGTGTCCGGTAGGGACATGCGGACAGCTGCCACACCCCCTCCTGGCCAGCCTGGCCCACCCAAAGCCCCTCCATCGCCCGCGCGCGCTTCTTGCCCAAAACGGAGAGCGCCGCTCCAAAGAATCGGTGCCGCATTCATGCCCGGGCAGAGCGGACGCGACCTCTCACTGGTGCAAGAGTGATGGTTGCTTCATCCGTCCAACTTACTGCTGGGTCTATGTGATTTGACGGTTCATTAGTCTGTATTACTGAGGTGGTAGGACTGCTGGATGTCCCATGCTTTCGGCGAAAGGAGGTACTACTATGATTACAATTTTCTCCATTCTTACAGTGGAGGCATGCAAGAGCAATGAAAACACGCAGGCTCAGTGATTACATGGCCCACCTCACACTATCACCGTGCGACACCTAACTCTTTACATAGTACTCCCTTTGTTCCTAAATATTACTAGATGAGTCCCCGCGCGTTGCTGCGGAACAACGGTATATCTCTCTGCGCAAAATTATCGATTTCATAGAACTAAAGAAACTCTATAACCGCATGACAAATGTGGTAGCCAAACTAAATAAACTCCCAACATCATTTAGATCATCCCATGTAATGAAAAAAGATCAGCCAACTCCTACTGCATAATGGGAATATATTTTTATTTTTGACATGTTAATGGGACTGAAAAGCTCACTTACATGCATGCTACCGGTGCATGCTTGCATGTAGACATGTTGATGTGATTTAAAACCCACTCACATGCATGTCCCACGGTATTTCTGCATGCTTGCATGTGGCTTAGTGCGGAGCCTCTCAACGTCTAGATCAGACATCTATTATGGACTGATTTACTTCATTGAATGGCTACATCAATTTTGATGATGTGGCTCAAGGACAGGATAGAGAATTCCTAGTAGTGCGGGCTAGCTATTACTAGTAGATAAGTCTTTGTAGAGATTCCACTACGTACGGAACAAAATGAATGAATCTACACTTAAAATGCATCTATATACATCCGCATGTGGTTCATGGTGAAATCTCTACAAAGACTTATATTTAGGAACAGGGGAGACGGTGTACTACGAAAGCTTCTCCTCATTCTGCGAGTTTACGGAACACATCAAAAGTACTCCAGTGTATAGAGCCTTGCCTCTAAGGTAGGCCCCACATGGTTTGCCTCTTTTTTTAACATAACACGTCAAGTCGCAATCTGTTTGTTCACCTGTGGTAGACGATCCTCCCTCCACCAAGTGGACAACCAGTACACGTGCCAAATTACCACGTGGGCTGCCTTTTTCGTACAGGAATGAGCTCCACCGTGTACCCGCACGGGTGTGGTTTGGAAAGAGACGGGAGTACGTGCGCCGTGCATGCACCTCTTCTCTTCGTGCACATCCCCCACCTACGTGGGTGTGTGTGAGAGATACAAACCTCGTTCATGAGTGTTTTTTGTTTTGGGGTGGGGGTGGGGTGGGGGGTTGATTTCGTGAATTATTTGTGGGAATATGTGTCGATGACATCTCAAACAAAATTCTGATGCAATGTGTGTGAAATGGAGGCCTATCCATATCATACATAGAGGGTCGGGCAATCCACGAGAAGAGAGGGAGGGGTCATAGCTATCGATAGAGTCGAAGAGAGGATCAAGTGGGTGGGTGCGAGATCGATGAAGAGAGCCATCGAAATTGTTTTGTGTGCAAGTCAAAGATATAGGGCGACTGGCCTACCAGAACGTTAGAGGGCACATGTCAAGTTTGTGTGTGGCAGGGAGACATGACTAGAGCGCTCGATGTATCGGTGTGTGTGGGGGGGAGGGGTAGGCAGAGGCCTAACTATAGAGGTTGAACGACTCGTATTTGTGTTGAGAAGGAGAGACCCAGCTATGTCTTGAGGGAGATCGGTCAACATCCATACATAACTTAAGGACGGGAAATATGATGGGGCAGAGAGAGAGGGAGGGAGAGGGAGGGAGAGGGGTAGAGTGCTGGATGGGTGATGGAGTTGCTTCTCAAAGATGGTGGGAGAGGCCTACTAGACAAACTGAGGGTGGAACTGCAATGTTATCAATAAGAGTGGGGATGTGTTTTTGTGTGTGCCTGTGCATGATAGATCTGTCGGGACGCATCCAGGGATGATGAAGGGGAACCATGTGTTTGGTAAGCAAACCTAACTAGATCGGTAGATCAATTGTTGTTTGTCGGAGGAAGGGAGAGACACAACTAATGAGGCAGATCGATTGATGTGTGGGTAAACACGAGTTATAAGGACCTTGCTAGCTATATGTATAGCGAGAGATCGGTCGGTGTACGTCCATTTGTTAGAGGAAAATAAGGCCCAGCGAGACGGATAGACAGAGAGAATGGAGCTAGGAGGTGGTGCGAGAGGCCCAACTACTAGCTAGATAGGGGGAGGAGTGTGCGGTTGTGAGATCGATGAAAAGAGGGGCAAGAGTTTACACGTGTGTCTAGCCGTATGAGAGACACGAGGCAAGGACACATAAAGGAGGAGACTGAAGGTCTGTGTGTATGTTGTAGGCAGGCATCGCTGGAGAGGTTTATCGGTCGGTGTGTGTCGGAAAGGAGTTGTGGAGACTCTGGGAGAACGACCTAAAGAAAAAAAGGAATGTGCCCAGTGTATAGAATGCCGAGGGAGGGGGAGGGCGAGGAGGGCGTGTGCATGCACGAGAGAAAGTTAGTGGTAGCTACAAAGGTTAGAGGATTGTGTGGGTGTAAGAGACTAACAAAGATCATAATTTGATATGAAAGTGGATTCATATATTTGAATAGGAGATCATAGTATTTTAAACATTCATGCATGAATATAGCGGTGATACACGTGTTGTACACATGTTATACCATAATGTGATAATGCATGGCGTTTGCAACTCACAGCTAAATGCCGAACAATCTAAACCATACTATACATCAAACAATCTCACATTTTATTTGAATTTGTGATAATGTGTGGCGTTTGCAGCTTACAACTAAATACTTGTAGGCGTAGGGGGCGGGGCACCATACATAATGTGATAAACACATTATACATATGAGACATGGTTTAGATTATGAAGATCTAGCTATGGCTAGAAATGTAATGTGATTTGAAATCAAAATAAAGTGGATTCAAAAAATCGAGTTCGAGTTCATATAGTACACATAGTTCTTATGTAACTCGAGACTAATCATGTGGTGTGTTGTGAAGATAATACACAAACGATGGTTTAACTTGACAATAATGATGATTGTATGTAACATCCCAAATTTTCAATTTGGAATGTTATACACTAGATCATCATTGCATATCATATTTATTGCATTTTGGTTGATCCTAGAAATTTTTCGCAACTCAAGGACCCTCGGAGAGTGTTGGGGATTTCGTTATTTTCATATCTGAGTTGTCTCTTGAAAATAGGATCATTTGATTTTATTTATTTATCTTCAATTATTTCTATTACAAAAATATGAGAGAGGGAATAAAATGACTTTCCCAAAATAAGGAAATATTGAGGATTTAATAAAAAATCAAATAAGATTTTATTTGGTTTTATTTGCTATTATATTTGAATTTAGGAAAAAAATGCGAGTTTTTCTAAATTGCATTTAGGCCCCAAATAAATGTTCATCTGTGCGGCTTGATTTTAGAAGCCGGGGAAATTTTATTTCGGGATTTTTGGAGTGCGTTTAGTAGTCCTTTTGTTTTTTTTCCGAGCATAAGTTTTTCTTAAAAAAATGTCCGAACCAACCTACGGGTCGTGCTAGGCCCGGACTCCCCCGGACCCAGCCTTTATAAGCCGCCGGTCCACCCCGGGCCGAAACCCTAGCCGCCCCGCGCCCGCCGCCCCGCCGGACCCCGCCGCCCGCGCCTGACGCCGCCGCTGCGCCCGACGCCGCCACCCGCCGCCGCTCCGCCGGACCCCGCCGGAGCCGCCGCCGCCGTCTCGCCGCCCGAGGTTTACCTCGATCCGGCCGCCGGTTTTCCCGGAAAAACCATTTGGTTTTCGTCGGTTTTTTTTTCATTTTTTCTTTTGATCGGTTTTTTTCCGGTTTAGGCTAATTAGCGAGCGTTCGCTCGTTCATTCGTTTTAACGAACACTATCTTCATTTAGATTTAGTTAACGAACGTTTGTTCGTTAAACTGTTCGTCGTTTTTCTTTTTCTCGGATTAAATCCGTGATTTTCTGATCGCGATTTCTGATCCGATTTTCGATTTAGTTTATCTTTTCGCTCGTTTACCGGAATCAGGCGATTCAAGCGCCTGGAGTTTTGTCTCGAAACGCTCTTTCCGTTTAACCAACTTAAACAAGTTTTTGCTTCTATAAAAATTGCCTTAGATCCAGACTAGTAAATGAAGCCTGTTTCTTTTGCCGTTTGTCTTTCGTTGCTTCGTTCGATTCGATTCTTTTTGCCAACCGGAGTTCTTAAGTTGAACTTTCTGGTTAAATCTATTATTTGAGTTTTACCTGTGCATTAGTTGAGTACTTATTGTGTGCTTGGTTGTTTGCGATTGAGTACCCGGAGTGCGCCGCCTGTTACTTCGAATCGCTAGGTTTCCCGGATCATCAGCAAGTCAAGTAACACTTTGATCATACCTCCTACTACCCAGTTTTATTGCATTAGATCAATCCTTGCACATTGCATGAGTAGGATCTAATTAAATTGTGGGTTTGGGAAGTAGTTGAGGTAGTACCTATTACCTGTCTAATTATCAAACCTTTGGGAGTTACTTCTACGTTTGCTTATTATTGCTATGCTATGCTAGTAGACGTGGATTGGGTGAGTGTATCCATGAAAGATGTGAGCTTTGTTAATTAATGGTTTACTTAAGGTGGCAACCTAAACACACATCGGGGTGGATTGAGGCACCTGGGTATTCCAGGATTGCCTGTTTTCTTCTGGACCACCACCCAGGCTCAAAGGGATCATGAGATTATTCATACTAGAAACTTCCGTGTGCAGCCACAAGCTATTATGGGCTCTAGCATAGTTGATTAAGTCGTGTGAGCTCTTACAGTGGTAGACTAGCAGATGTAGGGGTTCTAGGTGGTACGGTCTACCCATCGTAAGGTGCAAATGCTTCTGAAAGACTATGTCTCGGTCATCCTTTTCTCAAACACCATGTAGTGCGAGAAATCCAACGGAGGAGATCGAGTCTTGTGGGGAAAAGTGCGCAAACCTCTGCAGAGTGTATAAACTAATCATGGTTAGCCGTGTCCCCGGTTATGGACATCTTGAGTATCTAGTACCTGGATTATCATGTGAATCTCAACATGTTGATGTAAAGATTAATTTTGTTGGGTTTGTTTAATGATGATGTTTAATTGGGATTGAGAATGCTCTCAACCATTCTCAATGTTTAACAACCACCATAATAGTTAAATAAATTTATTCCTTTGCAGTAGGGAAAAACTAGCTTTACGAAAAACTGTAACCATAGAGCTTTCCACCAGCCAAATATGCATATTGTATAGCTGTTTCATTCCATTATTCTCTATGTGTTACATTGCCAGCATATTCCATGTGCTGACCCGTTTTCGGGCTGCAACGTTAATGTTGCAGACTTTTCAGACGATGATTAAGGAGTTTTAGGTCGTGGTTCTATACTCAGTGATGTCGTTGGAGTTGATGGACACACTTATCTTCCAAGCCTTCCGCTGTTATCGTTATTAGATGGCCTTAAGCCATTTTTATTGTAATAAGTTATCTTTGGAGACACTCTATGTAATAAGTGTGTGATTGCTACTCTGCTATAAATCCTTCAAGTACTGTGTGGTGTCAGCATTACTGATCCAGGGATGACACCGGAGCACAAAGATTGGACTGTTTGAGGTCTGTTTGATCGATTGCAAGGAGCTAAGGTATTTTCCAAGATCGATCTGCGATTAGGATACCACCAGTTGAAGATTCGGGAACAGGATATAACCAAGACGACTTTTACCACCAGGTATGGGCTGTACGAGTATACTGTTATGTCATTTGGTCTGGCTAACGCACCTGCATATTTTATGAACATGATGAACAAGGTGTTTATGGAGTTCTTGGATAAGTTCGTCGTAGTGTTCATTGATGATATCCTGGTTTACTCAAAGAATGAAGAGGAGCATAAGGAGCATTTGCGTTTGGTTCTTGGAAAGCTTAGAGAACATCAATTATATGCCAAATTTAGCAAATGTGAATTTTGGTTGAAGGAAGTTGGATTTCTCGGACACGTTATATCCGGAGAAGGTATAGCAGTAGATCCCATTAAAGTTGATATCGTGACCAAGTGGGAAGCACCAACCACCCCGTGGGAGAGATCCGGAGTTTTCTTGGACTCGCATGATACTACCGGAGGTTTATTGAGAATTTCTCAAAGATTGCGAAGCCTATGACTGAGTTGTTGAAGAAGGATACCAAGTTCATATGGACGGAGGAATGTGAGGCTAGTTTTCAGGAGTTGAAGAAATGCTTGGTTACCTCACCTGTGTTGATTTTACCGGACCAGACCAAGGATTATGAGGTGTATTGCGACGCTTCACGAGGAGGACTTGGAGCAGTGCTTATGCTGGAAGGCAGAGTTGTTTCATATGCCTCACGACAGTTTAAGCCTCATGAGTTGAATTATGCCACGCATGATTTGGAGTTAGCAGCCATAGTGCATGCATTGAAGACTTGGAGACATTTTCTGATTGGAAACCATTGCGAGGTGTACACGGATCACAAGAGTTTGTAGTATATTTTCACACAGAAGGAGTTGAACCTCAGACAAAGGAGATGGTTGGAGCTCATCAAGGATTATGATATGAAATTGCATTATCACCCCGGAAAGGCTAACGTAGTAGCTGACGCATTAAGCCGTAAGAGCCATGTCAACACCCTAATGACAGGAGATTTACCAGGGGAGTTAGCCGAAAATCTTTGAGAGCTATGTTTGGAAATAGTTCCAAGAGTCTACGAAGCAGCATTGGAGATTCAGTCTACTTTAATGGATAAGATCAGAGAAGCTCAAAGGACTGACAAGGAAATTGCTTCCATTAAGGAGAAAATGAACAAAGGAAAAGCTAAGGGATTTCGTGAGGATGAGCACGATACCTTATGGTTTGAAGACCGTGTCTATGTACCAAATGATCCGGAGATTAGGAAGCTAATTCTGCAAGAGGCCCATGACTCACCATACTCGATTCACCCAGGAAATACTAAGATGTATTTGGATTTGAAGGATATTTTTTGGTGGACCGAAATGAAGAAGGATATTGCGGAATATGTAGCAGTTTGTGATGTATGTCAGAGAGTGAAGATAGAGCATCAGAAGCCAGCAGGATTGCTACAACCATTGCCGATACCCGAATGGAAGTGGGATAAGCTAGGCATGGATTTCATCACATGATTGCCCAGAACACGTTCAGGCTATGACCCGATATGGGTTGTAGTCGATCATTTGACAAAGGTAGTTCATTTCATTCGAGTGAAGACTACCTATACCAGTGCAAAGTTGGCAAAGATATACATGACCAGGATCGTATGTCTGCATGGAGTTCCAAGGAGCGATAGAGGAACCCAGTTTACCTCAAAGTTCTGGAATCGGTTGCATGAGACTTTGGGAACCAGACTGGAGTTTAGCACAGCTTTCCACCCGCAGACAGATGGACAGACCGAGAGAGTAAATCAGATTTTGGAGGATATGCTAAGAGCTTGTGCGCTAGATTATGGATCTAGTTGGGATGAGAATTTGCTATATGCAGAGTTCTCTTACAACAACAGCTATCAATATAGTTTGAAGATGGCCCCTTTCGAAGCCTTGTACGGAAGGAGGTGCAGGACCCCATTGTCCTGGGATGAAGTTGGAGATCGCCAGTTGTTTGGACCGGATCTGATAAAGGAGTCTGAACAGAAAGTGAAATTAATTCGCGACAGGCCGAAGGCAGCTCAATCCAGGCAGAAGAGTTATGCAGATTCTAAACGCAAGGAGACAGTTTACGAAGTCGGAGACCGAGTCTATCTTCGAGTATCACCACTTCGAGGAGTTAAGCGCTTTGGAGTTAAGGGAAAGTTAGCACCACATTTTGTAGGCCCATACCAAGTTTTGGAGCGTATGGGAGAAGTTGCCTATAAGTTGGAATTGCCCGAAGGATTGTCAGGAGTTCACGACGTGTTCCATGTATCCCAGTTGAAGAAGTGCCACGCAGAGATGGCCGACATACCGCTGAGAGATACGGTACCACTAGAAGCAATTCAGTTGGACAGTGATTTGACCTATGAGGAGAAACCAATTAAGATTCTAGAGTATGCCAGTCGAGCCACCCGCAACAAGGTTATCAAGTTTTGCAAGGTTCAGTGGAGCCACCACACGGAGGATGAAGCCACCTGAGAACAAGAGGAAGATTTGCTAAAGGACCACCCTCACCTATTTACTAGCCAACCCGAATCTCGAGGGCGAGATTCATCATAAGGGGGGTAGGTTTGTAACATCCCAAATTTTCAATTTGGAATGTTATACACTAGATCATCATTGCATATCATATTTATTGCATTTTGGTTGATCCTAGAAATTTTTCGCAACTCAAGGACCCTCGGAGAGAGTTGGGGATTTCGGTATTTTCATATTTGAGTTGTCTCAAATTTTGAAAATAGGATCATTTGATTTTATTTATTTTATCTTCAATTATTTCTATTACAAAAATATGAGAGAGGGAATAAAATGACTTTCCCAAAATAAAGAAATATTGAGGATTTAATAAAAAATCAAATAAGATTTTATTTGGTTTTATTTGCTATTTTATTTGAATTTAGGAAAAAATGCGCGTTTCTCAAAATTGCATTTAGGTCCCAAATAAATGTTCATCCTGTGCGGCTTGATTTTAGAAGCCGGGGAAAATTTATTTCGGGATTTTTGGAGCCCGTTTAGTAGTCCTTTTGTTTTTTTCCGAGCGTAAGTTTTTCTTAAAAAAACGTGCGAACCGACCTACGGGCCGTGCTAGGCCCGGACTCCCCCGGACCCAGCCTTTATAAGCCGCCAGCCCACCCCGGGCCGAAACCCTAGCCGCCCTGCGCCCGCCGCCGCCATCGCGCCCGACGCCGCCGCCCACCGCCGCCCCGCCGTACCTCGCCACCGCCGACGCCGCCGCCTTGCCGGAGCAGCCGCCGCCGTCCCGCCGCTCGAGGTTTACCTCGATCCCACCGCCGGTTTTCCCAGAAAAACCATTAGGTTTTCGTCGGTTTTTTTGTTTCGTTTTTTCTTTAGATCGGTTTTTTTCCGGTTTAGGCTAATTAGCGAGCGTCCGCTCGTTCATTCGTTTTAACGAACACGTTCTTCGTTTAGATTCAGTTAACGAACGTTCGTTCGTTAAACTGTTCGCCGTTTTTCTTTTTCTCGGATTAAATCCGCGATTTTCTGATCGCGATTTCTGATCCGATTTTCATTTTAGTTTATCTTTTCGCTCGTTTATCGGAATCAGGCGATTCAAGCGCCTGGAGTTTCATCTCGAAACCCTCTTTCCGTTTAACCAGCTTAAACAAGTTTTTGCTTCTGTAAAAATTGCCTTAGATCCAGACTAGTAAACGAAACCTGTTTCTTTTGCCGTTTGTCTTTCGTTGCTTCGTTCGATTCGATTCTTTTTGCCAACCGGAGTTCTTAAGTTGAACTTTCTGGTTAAATCTATTATTTGAGTTTTACCTGTGCATTAGTTGAGTACTTATTGTGTGCTTGGTTGTTTGTGATAGAGTACCCAGAGTGCGCCGCCTGTTACTTCGAATCGCTAGGTTTCCCGGATCATCAGCAAGGCAAGTAACACTTTGATCATACCTCCTACTATCCAGTTTTATTGCATTAGATCAATCCTTACACATTGCATGAGTAGGATCTAATTAAATTGTGGGTTTGGGAAGTAGTTGAGGTAGTACCTATTACCTGTCTAATTATCAAACCTTTGGGAGTTACTTCTACGTTTGCTTGTTATTGCTATGCTATGCTAGTAGACGTGGATTGGGTGAGTGTATCCATGAAAGATGTGAGCTTTGTTAATTAATGGTTTACTTAAGGTGGCAACCTAAACACACATCTAGGTGGATTGAGGCACCTGGGTATTCCGGGATTGCCTATTTTCTTCTGGACCGCCACCCGGGTTCAAAGGGATCATGCGATTATTCATACTAGAAACTTCCGTGTGCAGCCACAAGCTATTATGGGCTCTAGCATAGTTGATTAAGTCGTGTGAACTCTTACAGTGGTAGACTAGCAGATGTAGGGGTTGTAGGTGGTACGGTCTACCCATCGTAAGGTGCAAATGCTTCTGAAAGAGTGATTATGTCTCGGTCATCCTTTTCTCAAACACCATGTAGTGCGAGAAATCCAACGGAGGAGATCGAGTCTTGTGGGGAAAAGTGCGCAAACCTCTGCAGAGTGTATAAACTAATCATGGTTAGCCGTGTCCCCGGTTATGGACATCTTGAGTATCTAGTACCTGGATTATCATGTGAATCTCAACATGTTGATGTAAAGATTAATTTTGTTGGGTTTGTTTAATGATGATGTTTAATTGGGATTGAGAATGCTGTCAACCATTCTCAATGTTTAACAACCACCATAATAGTTAAATAAATTTATTCCTTTGCAGTAGGGAAAAACTGGCTTTACGCAAAACTGTAACCATAGAGCTTTCCACCAGCCAAATATGCATATAGTATAGCTGTTTCATTCCATTATTCTCTATGTGTTACATTGCCAGCATATTCCATGTGCTGACCCATTTTCGGGCTGCAACGTTAATGTTGCAGACTTTTCAGGCGACGATTAAGGAGTTTTAGGTCATGGTTCTATACTCAGTGATGACGTTGGATTTGATGGACTCACTTATCTTCCAAGCCTTCCGCTGTTATCGTTATTAGATGGCCTTAAGCCATTTTTTATTATAATAAGTTATCTTTCGAGACACTCTATGTAATAAGTGTGTGATTGCTACTCTGCTATAAATCCTTCAAGTACTGTGTGGTGTCAGCATTACTGATCCAGGGATGACACCGGAGCACAGAGATTGGACCGTTTGAGGTCTGGTCGCTACATTGTAGATCTTATTAAAACAGAGAAACGAATTCAAATGCTTTGACTTCACAACAATCATTACTGTAGATCTTATTCAAATAGAGAAACAAATTCAAATTTAGTTCATATTAAAGCGGTAGTATATACATTTGGAATGCACTAAAACGTTCATTTGAGTAGTAGGTTGCATGCATTATACACGTAGCTAAATATTTTAATTGTACATAACATCAATTCAAAGTTTTGAATGACATTTGTAGTGCGCATTGATTTGGTACAGTACATGTTAGGCTTGTCCGGAAATTTCAACCCACGCCTTGTTAGCCCGAAATATTTAAGATATATCTCTGTCTCGTTGTGCTCCGACAACTCCCTCCTTCTCAACCCGCGCCATGCTATTCCGAAATTACAACGCACGCGAAAACCCCCACCTCCTGTGAAATCCCGACACGTGAAATGCCCGTGGTACCCCTGAACCGAAAGAACCGCCTCAAATCGGCGGGGGTACTTTCGTAACTTACCCCGCATTTCGGACAAGCCTATCTCTAAGCCATGGTTCCCCACTACCATCCCATCCGCCCACTGATACGTCTCCAACGTGTCTATAATTTTTGATTGCTCCATGCTATATTATCTACTGTTTTGGACTATATTGGGCTTTATTTTCCACATTTATATTATTTTTGGGACTAACCTATTAACCGGAGGCCCAGTCCAGAATTGCTGTTTTTTGCCTATTTCAGTATTTCGGAGAAACAGAATATCAATCGGAGTCCAAACGGAATAAAACCATCGGGAACGTGATTTTCTCACCGAACGTGATCCAGAAGACTTGGACCCTACTCCAAGGAGGCAAAGAGGCGGTCACAAGGGTGGGGGGCGCGCCCACCCTCCTAGGGCGCGCCCCCTGCCTCGTGGGCCCCTCGGTGCTCCATCGACGTACTCCTTCCTCCTATATATAGCTACGTACCCCCAAACGATCAGAATAGGAGCCAAAAAAATAATTCCACCGCCGCAACTTTCTGTATCCACGAGATCCCATCTTGGGGCCTGTTCCGGAGCTCCGCCAGAGAGGGCCGTCATCACGGAGGGCTTCTACATCATCATAGCCTCTCCGATGAAGTGTGAGTAGTTTACTTCAGACCTTCGGGTCCATAGTTAGTAGCTAGATGGCTTCTTCTCTCTTTTTGGATCTCAATACAAAGTTCTCCCCCTCTCTTGTGGAGATCTATTCAATGTAATCTTCTTTTTGCGGTGTGTTTGTTGAGACCGATGAATTGTGGGTTTATGATCAAGTCTATCTATGAATAATATTTGAATCTTCTCTGAATTCTTTTATGTATGATTGGTTATCTTTGCATGTCTCTTCGAATTATCCGTTTGGTTTGGCCAACTAGATTGGTAGTTCTTGCCATGTGAGAAGTGCTTAGCTTTGGGTTCGATCTTGCGGTGTCCTTTTGCAGTGACAGAAGGGGCAGCAAGGCACGTATTGCATCGTTGCCATCGAGGATAACAAGATGGGGTTTATTTCATATTGCATGAACTTATCTCTCTACATCATGTCATCTTGCTTAAAGCATTACTCTGTTTTTAACTTAATACTCTAGATGCATGCTGGATAGCGGTCGATGAGTGGAGTAATAGTAGTAGATGCATGATCGTTTCGGTCTACTTGTCACGGACGTGATGCCTATATACATGATCATGCCTAGATATTCTCATAACTATGCTCAATTTTTTCAATTGCTCAACAGTAATTTGTTCACCCACCGTGGAATACTTATGCTCTTGAGAGAAGCCACTAGTGAAACCTATGGCCCCCGGGTCTATTCTCATCATATCAATCTCCATCACTCTAATCTTCTTTTGCTTTTTACTTTGCCTTTTACTTTTTACTTTGCATCTCTATACCAAAAATACCAAAAATATTATATCTATCAGATCTCACTCTCGTAAGTGATCGTGAAGGGATTGATAACCCCTAATCGCGTTGGTTGCGAGTAGCTATCGTTTTGTGCAGGTACGAGGGACTTGAGCGTGGCCTCCTACTCGATTGATACCTTGGTTCTCAAAAACTGAGGGAAATACTTATGCTACTCTGCTGCATCATCCCTTCCACTTCGGGGAAATCCAACGCAAGCTCAAGAGGTAGCAAGAAGAATTTCTGGCGCCGTTGCCGGGGAATCTACGCAAAAAGTCAACATACCAAGTACCCATCACAATCCCTATCTCTCGCATTACATTATTTGCCATTTGCCTCTCGTTTTCGTCTCCCCCACTTCACCCTTGCCGTTTTATTCGCCCTCTCTCTCTCTCTCTATCCTCCCTCTCTATTTGCCTCTTTTTGCCCGCTTGCCTTTTGTTTGCTCATGTGTTGGATTGCTTGTTTGTCGCGATGGCTCAAGATACTACCAAATTGTGTGACTTCACCAATACCAATAATAATGATTTCCTTGGCACTCCGATTGCTCCTCTTGCCAATACTGAATCTTGTGAAATCAATACTGCTTTGTTGAATCTTGTTATGAAAGATCAATTCGCCGGCCTTCCTAGTGAAGATGCTGCTACTTGTCTAAATAGCTTTGTTGATTTATGTGATATGCAAAAGAAAAGAGATGTCTATAATGATGTCGTTAAATTGAAGCTATTTCCTTTTTCACTTAGAGATCGTGCTAAAGCCTGGTTTTCGTCTTCGCCTAAAAATAGTATTGATTCTTGGAACAAGTGCAAAGATGCTTTTATCTCTAAGTATTTCCCTCCCGCTAAGATCATCCCTCTTAGAAACGATATTATGAACATTAAGCAACTTGATCATGAACATGTTGCACAAGCTTGGGAGAGAATGAAATTAATGATACGTAATTGCCCTACTCATGGTTTGAATTTGTGGATGATTATACAAAAGTTTTATGCCGGATTGAATTTTGCTTCTAGAAATCTTTTAGATTCGGCCGCGGGAGGCACTTTTATGGAAATCACTTTGGGAGATGCTACTAAACTCCTAGATAATATTATGGTTAGATATTCTCAATGGCATACTGAAAGATCTTCTAATAAAAAAGTGCATGCGATAGAAGAAATCAATGTTTTGACTGGAAAGATGGATGAACTTATGAAATTATTTGCTACTAAGAGTGTTTCTTCCGATCCTAATGATATGCCTTTGTCTACTTTGATTGAGAATAACAATGAATCTATGGATGTGAATTTTGTTGGTAGGAATAATTTTGGTAACAACGCTTATAGAGGAAATTTTAATCCTAGGCCATATCCTAGTAATCCTTCTAATAATTATGGGAATTCCTACAACAACTCTTATGGAAATTATAATAAGATGTCCTCTGAATTTGAGAATAGTGTTAAAGAGTTTATGAATTCACAAAAGAATTGTAATGCTTTGCTTGAAGACAAATTGCTTAAAGTCGATGATTTGGCTAGGAACATTGATAGAATTTCTCTTGAGGTTGATTCTTTAAAGCTTAGATCTATTCCTCCTAGGCATGATATCAATGAGTCTCTCAAAGCCATGAGAATTTCCATTCATGAGTGCAAGGAAAGAACCGCTAGGATGCGTGCTTCCAAAGATGCCTTTATTAAAGCGTGTTCTTCCAATTCCTATGAAAATCAAGATGAAGATCTAAAAGTTATTGATGTGTATCCTATTAAATCTTTGTTTTGCAATATGAATCTTGATGAAACTGAATATGATCTTCCTTTACCTAGAAGGCGTTTTAGAAATTCGGAGTATTTAGGTCTTTATGATGAAATTGATGAAAGTGGAATTGAAAGAAATAAAAATCTAGATGTTGCTAAACCCACTATATTGGATTTCAAAGAATTTAATTATAAAGTTGCTCTTTAATTGATTGTATTTCCTTGTTGCAATCTGTGCTAAATTCTCCACATGCTTATAGTCAAAAGAAAGCCTTCACCGAACATATTGTTGATGCCTTGATGCAATCTTATGAAGAAAAACTTGAGTTGAAAGTTTCTATCCCTAGAAAACTCTATGATGAGTGGGAACTAACTATTAAAATTAAAATTAAAGATCATGAGTTTTATGCTTTGTGTGATTTGGGTGCTAGTGTCTCCACTATCCCCAAAACTTTGTGTGATTTGTTAGATTTCCATAATTTTCATGATTGCTCTGTAAACTTGCATCTTGCGGATTCTACTATTAAGAAACCTATGGCAAGGATTAATGATGTTCTTATTGTTGAAAATAGAAATTATGTTCCCATAGATTTCATTGTTCTTGATATAGATTGCAATCCTTCTTGCCCTATTATTCTTGGTAGACCTTTCCTTAGAACGTTTGGTGCGATTATTGATATGAAGGAAGGGAATATTAGATTTAAATTTCCATTAAAAAGGGCATGGAACACTTTCCAAGAAAGAAAATAAAATTTCCATATGAAACTATCATGAGAGCCACTTATGGATTGCCTACCAAAGATGGCAATACCTAGATCTATTCTCGCTTTTATGCCTAGCTAGGGGCGTTAAACGATAGCGCTTGTTGGGAGGCAACCCAATTTTATTTTTATTCTTTGATTTTTGCTCCTGTTTAGTAATAAATAAATTATTTAGACTATGTTTTGGTTGTGTTTTTTGTGTTTAATTAGTGTTTGTGCCAAGTAGAACCGTTGGGAAGAATTGGGGAAAGTCTTGTTGAACTTGCTGCAAAAAACAGAAACTTTAGCGCTCACGAGAACTGCTGTCATTTTTATTTGAAGAGTTCTATTTAGTTAATTCTTTTTGAAGATGATTAATAGATAAATTCCTCACGTCTAACAATTTATTTTAGAATTTTTGGGGTTCCAGATCTTGCGCTAGCTACAGATTACTACAGACTGTTCTGTTTTTGTCAGATTCTGTTTTTCGTGTGTTGTTTGCTTATTTTGATGAATCTATGGCTAGTAAAATAGTTTATGATCCATAGAGAAGTTGGAATAAAGTAGGTTTAACACCAATATAAATAAAGAATGAGTTCATTACATTACCTTGAAGTGGTCTTTTGTTTTCTTTCGCTAACGGAGCTCACGAGTTTTCTACTTTAAGTTTTGTGTTGTGAAGTTTTCAAGTTTTGGGTGAATTCTTGTGATGGATTATGGAACATGGAGTGGAAAGAGACTAAGCTTGGGGATGCCCATGGCACCCCCAAGATAATCCAAGGACACCAAAAATTCAAAGCTTGGGGATGCCCCGGAAGGCATCCCCTCTTTTGTCCACTTCCATCGGTAATTTACTTGGAGCTATATTTTTATTCAGCAACATGATATGTGTTTTGCTTGGAGCATCGTGTATTATTTTTGTATTTGTGTTTTAGTATGCCACAAGCATCCTTGCTTTACACACCTTTTGAGAGAGCCATACATGAATTAAAATTTGATAGAATACTCTATGTGCTTCACTTATATCTTTTGAGCTATGTAATTTTGCTCTATGTGCTTCACTTAGATCTTTTAGAGCATGGTGGTGGATTTGTTTTAAAGAAACTATTGATCTCTCATGCTTCACTTAAATTATTTTGAGAGTCTCTTAATAGCATGGTAATTTTCTTAATAATAATATGCTTGGTATTCAAGATTTGTGAAACTTTCTTTTGAGTGTGTGGAATACTAAGAAAAGATTGAAGGATGATAATTGTTTTGAGATATGGAGGTGATAATATTAGAGTCATGCTAGTTGAGTAGTTGTGAATTTAAAGAATACTTGTGTTAAAGTTTGTGATTCCCGTAGCATGCACGTATGGTGAACCGTTATGTGATGAAGTCGGAGCATGATTTATTTATTGATTGCCTTCCTTATGAGTGGCGGTCGGGGACGAGCGATGGTCTTTTCCTACCAATCTATCCCCCTAGGAGCATGTGTGTAATACTTTGCTTTGATAACTTGTAGATTTTTGCAATAAGAATATGAGTTCTTTATGACTAATGTTGAGTCCATGGATTATACGCACTCTCACCCTTCCACCTTTGCTAGCCTCTCTAATACCGCGCACTTTTCGCCGGTATCATACACCTACCATGTACCTTCCTCAAAACAGCCACCATACCTACCTATTATGGCATTTCCATAGCCATTCCGAGATATATTGCCATGCAACTTTCCACCATTCCATTTATTATGACACACTCCATCATTGTCATTTTGCATATCCCGGTACACCGCCGGAGGCATTCATATAGAGTCATATTTTGTTCTAAGTATCGAGTTGTAATTGTTGAGTTGTAAGAAAAATAAAAGTGTGATGATCATCATTATTAGAGCATTGTCCTAGTGAGGAAAGGATGATGGAGACTATGATTCTCCCACAAGTTGGGATGATACTCCGGACGAAAAATAAATAAAAGAGGCCAAAGAAGCCCAAAAAAAGAGAAAGAAAAGAGGCCATAAAAAAGGGAAAAGGCCCAAATAAAAAAATGAGAGAAAAAGAGAGAAGGGACAATGTTACTATCCTTTTACCACACTTGTGCTTCAAAGTAGCACCATGATCTTCATAATAGAGAGTCTCTCATGTTATCACTTTCATATACTAGTGGGAATTTTACATTATAGAACTTGGCTTGTATATTCCAATGATGGGCTTCCTCAAAATGCCCTAGGTCTTCGTGAGCAAGCAAGTTGGATGCACACCCACTTAGTTTCTTTTTTTGAGCTTTCATATACTTATACCTCTAGTGCATCCGTTGCATGGCAATCCCTACTCACTCACCTTGATATCTATTGATGGGCATCTCCATAGACCGTTGATACGCCTAGTTGATGTGAGACTATCTTCTCCTTTTTGTCTTCTCCACAACCACCATTCTATTCCACCTATAGTGCTATATCCATGGCTCACGCTCATGTATTGCGTGAAGATTGAAAAAGTTTTGAAAAAGTTAGAGTATGATACAATTGCTTGGCTTGTCATCGAGGTTGTGCATGATTTAAATACTTTGTGTGGTGAAGATAGAGCATAGCCAGACTATATGATTTTGTAGGGATAACTTTCTTTGGCCATGTTATTTTGAGAATACATAATTGCTTTGTTAGTATGCTTGAAGTATTATTATTCTTATGTCAATACAAACTTTTGTCCTGAATCTTTCGAATATGAATATTCAGATCACAATAAAGAAGATTTGCATTGAAATTATGCCAAGTAGCACTCCACATCAAAAATTCTCTTTTTATCATTTACCGACTCGAGGACGAGCAGGAATTAAGATTGGGGATGCCTGATACGTCTCCAACGTATCTATAATTTTTGATTGCTCCATGCTATATTATCTACTGTTTTGGACTATATTGGGCTTTATTTTCCACTTTTATATTATTTTTGGGACTAACCTATTAACCAGAGGCCCAGCCCAGAATTGTTGTCTTTTGCCTATTTCAGTATTTCGGAGAAACAGAATATCAAACGGAGTCCAAACGGAATAAAACCATCGGGAACGTGATTTTCTCACCGAACGTGATCCAGGAGACTTGGACCCTACTCCAAGGAGTCAAAGAGGAGGTCACGAGGGTGGGGAGCGCGCCCCCCTGCCTCGTGGGCCCCTCGGTGCTCCACCGATGTACTCCTTCCTCCTATATATACCTATGTAACCCCAAACGATCAGAACAGGAGCCAAAAACCTAATTCCACCGCCGCAACTTCCTGTATCCACGAGATCCCATCTTGGGGCCTGTTCCGGAGCTCCGCCGGAGAGGGCCGTCATCACGGAGGGCTTCTACATCATCATAGCCTCTCCGATGAAGTGTGAGTAGTTTATTTCAGACCTTCGGGTCCATAGTTAGTAGCTAGATGGCTTCTTCTATCTTTTTGGATCTCAATACAAAGTTCTCCCCCTCTCTTGTGGATATCTATTCGATGTAATCTTCTTTTTGTGGTGTGTTTGCTGAGACCGATGAATTGTGGGTTTATGATCAAGTCTATCTATGAATAATATTTGAATCTTCTCTGAATTCTTTTATGTATGATTGGTTATCTTTGCAAGTCTCTTCGAATTATCCGTTTGGTTTGGCCAACTAGATTGGTAGTTCTTGCCATGGGAGAAGTGCTTAGCTTTGGGTTCGATCTTGCGGTGTCCTCTCGCAGTGACAGAAGGGGCAGCAAGGCACATATTGCATCGTTGCTATCAAGCATAACAAGATGGGGTTTATTTCATATTGCATGAATTTATCTCTCTACATCATGTCATCTTGCTTAAAGCGTTACTCTGTTTTTAACTTAATACTCTAGATGCATGCTGGATAGCGGTCGATGAGTGGAGTAATAGTAGTAGATGCAGAATCGTTTCGGTCTACTTGTCACGGACGTGATGCCTATATACATGATCATGCCTAGATATTCTCATAACTATGCTCAATTCTGTCAATTGCTCAACAGTAATTTGTTCACCCACCATAGAATACTTATGCTCTTGAGAGAAGCCACTAGTGAAACCTATGGCCCCGGGTCTATTCTCATCATATCAATCTCCATCACGCTAATCTTGTTTTGCTTTTTACTTTGCCTTTTACTTTTCACTTTGCATCTCTATACCAAAAATACCAAAAATATTATATCTTTCAGATCTCACTCTTGTAAGTGACCGTGAAGGGATTGACAACCCCTAATCGTGTTGGTTGCGAGTAGCTATCGTTTTGTGCAGGTACAAGGGACTTGAGTATGGCCTCCTACTGGATTGATACCTTGGTTCTCAAAAACTGAGGGAAATACTTACGCTACTCTGCTGCATCATCCCTTGCTCTTCGGGGAAATCCAACGCAAGCTCAAGAGGTAGCACCCACCGATTCATACACCAAGGCCGCGAAAACCCGCGACGAAACCCCAAACCCTGCTCCGTCCACCACCCAGCCGGAGCCTCTTCCTCGATGACGTCGTCCACAGCAACACCTCGACACCCTCATCCACCGTACCGGATGAGGATCTGTCGTCGATCTCATCGTCCCGCCGGTTCAGCCAGCCCTCACAGGAGCTGCCCCGACGTTCCCCTCGTCTTTCGCGCCACCTCCATTCCCACACCACCGTTTTCACCTGCACCACCGGAAGAGCATCATCATCACCGTTTCCTCGGATGAAGCTGCAGCCTAATCGGCGCCACCAAAAAGGTTGTACACTAATCGCCGCATTTTCTTCTTGATTCGATCTCACGGTGCTGCCGGCGCTCGGTCCCGAGCCGACACGGCGCGGATCCATCCACGGCGGCGTCGCCGGCCACTTCCTCCACGATGTCGCTCCCTCGGCGGCGATGTCCACATCTGTAGGAGCTGATGCTGCTTTAGCTCTCGCTCACGCTGCTGCTCTGCTCTTGCTCTCGGTCCCCTGCCTGGTCTGCTCTTGCTATTTCTCTTGCTCGTGCTGCTGCTCTCGCTCTTGCTCTTGCTTGCGATGCTGCTCTGATTTAGCTACACTTCTGTCGACTGAATAAACTTTTGGGTCAGTCGATTTTCAGGGGGTGGGGGGGCTCGCCGGGGTGAAGGAAGAACCAGCCACAGCGGGGAGGGGGGCTCGCCGGAGAGGTACCCCACTATCTATCTTAGGGTTCAGGATGGGGGCGGTGGTCGTCGGCGATGGTGGGGCAGTGGCGGGGCGGTGGCGTGGGGATCGCTGGAGAAAAAGCTTGGCACGGGGGGCCTAGAGGGATGGCCGGGGCGGCGGCGGACTGGCGGTGGGGAGTGTTTTTGGGGCGGGCGGGGCGGCGGGAGGCTGCTGTTTGGCCGGTGGTGGCTGGCGGCTCGGGGGGTGGAAGTTCAAGATGAACCGCAAGCCCTTGATTTCGTATCCAACGGCTGCAAAATCGACTGACTAGAGATGAAAAAGTCAGTCGACCGACGTGTAGCCTCACCTTGCTAGTGTGTTCAGTTTCGACAGCAAAATTCAGTTTCGACAGCAAAGTTCAGAGATGAGCGGCTAATGTATTTTACATCTAGCACTTTGTGGTTATGTATTCTACATCATGTATTGGAGATGCTATTAGAATTCCACTCAGGTTAACATTGTTCGTTGTCTCTCTTGTCCTGCTTCAGCCTCGGCATCGTACAACTCACCGGAGCTGCTCCAACGACGAACCCTCCATCACAGCGGAGCAGTACCTCGGGCTCCATCTCCAGACGCCTAAGATCTTCTTCCCCTCCTCCGACAGCAAAATCAGCTGGAGCATCCTCACCGGCTAACCCAATCACGCTGAGATCGACATGGCTTCGCCAAAGAGGTTGTACACTTGTTGCATCTCTTTTTTACTCTACATGTTTTATATATTGTCAACTAAGCACGCGGATTTGTTCCTTTAGTGTCTCCTTGAAAGAAAAAACGTAGGAATTTTAATTTTCACTTGTCCTCCTTTTCAAATTCCTATTCATGAAGCACAAGACTAAGAGATAGTAGCATAATAGCATTATAACCGAACATTTTCTTGTGGTTTGACTTAATCTCACCATGCTTCTTTGCATCCTGTGATCTTCCAATTGTTGTGAATCAAACACCCAGATTGGCAGAAATCTTGTGTTTTTAAATTCTCTGTTTTGCACGTGCATTCCTATCCTATTGCTGTCTATTTCCTATCCCTGCATTGTTGGACCTCCAATTCAAACGAGCCCTTATAGAATTACTTCTCTTACAGATAGTTGTCAAAGAAAACCTTGCGTGGTTTGTCCCGCTCCAGCTGCGCCGTCGTCCACCCCAGTTCAGCTGCTCCAACGATAGAAGGGTCCAACACAGCAGGGATCCGGCCTCCAAACTGTCTTTCGCTGCCTCAGATCTTCTTCCCCGCCGCTGGCGGCCATGAAAACTGCATTACCATCATCAACCGAGCAAATGACCTCGAGGACTTCACGGGTCCGCAAGAGAGGTCGCACTCTTTCGTGTCTACTTACGTTATGCATCGCTTAATATTACATGCTACTCTATCGTCCTGTTCACCGACTAGACTCTGAGTCAGCTCCAAACTAATGGTCAAACTTGAGTTTTTAAATGGTTGTGGGGTACATATCGGGACCACTATCAATAATATCTATCTACTATCTGGCTAATCTCCAGTGTCTACTATGAGTTTCATGTTGGGTGGGAAACAAACAGTAAGGAAGCCATTATCTGCCTGCTATTATTGGTTTTGGGTCTATCCACAGGTTGCTACCATCACTCTGGATTTCTGCATGCACTCCTTACATAATCTCACTATGTTTTATTCCTATGCATGACAGTTATTGTAAAAAATGGAACTGAACATGTAGAGCAAAAGAGACGAGCCTTGCATGGCAATAAAATTTCATGCAGACGTTGATCCATGGTAGGCGCAAAGGCAGCCCCCCTACACGCATTTTAGATTGTAATCGAGAGGAAGATATCTGTTCTGAGGGGTATTCAGAAGGAGAAGACAACTCCTATTTACCCCCTGAGGTCTTCGCTCTAACTTGGCATGCTGATGTTGGTTATATCATGCATATGGTGTCTTGCATTGCTTACTTTATACATCAAATATGTCATCTGCTTAGTTTAGACATCCTTTGTGCAAATGCCATCTGTTTAGTTCATCGTTTATGTGAATTATGCAACGCCATCTTGTTTATCCAGGCATCATATATGTGAATTTTGCAATGCCATCCTGGTTAGCCAGTCATCTTATATGTAAATTATATCAGGCCATCCTTTTTTTGTTACATATTACATTTCTCAACAATGTTAGTACATTCAACTGCTCTTCGTGTGCATCAGCCATTTGACACTGTGATGGCAAATTCTGGAGTGAAAACAAGGTCTTCAGAGCAGACTATGCTATCTGACAAAGCGCATATCTCGCTGGTTACGGATAGCTCCTCAGAAGAGGATTCAGAGACATATGACCAGTCCTATTCCCCCCGAGGTGTATGCTCTAACTTGGCAGGGTTATGTTGCTCATATCGTGCGTATGCTGTCTCGCATTGCTATGTCATTTGATTAGTTTAGACATGCTTTGTGTCAATGCCACATGTTCAGTGTCTAATTACCAAATATTTGAATTATGCATTGCCATCTTGTTGCAAGACATTATATATGTGAATTATACAATGCTATCTTGTTGCAAAGGCATTATATATGTGAATTATGCAATGCCATGTTGTTTAGCCAATCATCATGTATGTGAATTATATCATGCTATCATTTTTTTTGTATTACGTGTTCCATTTGTCGACAACGTTTGTATATTCAACTACTCTTCATGTGCATCAGCCATTTGAAGCGGTGATGGAAGTATCTGGAGTGAAAACAAGGTATTTAGAGCAGACAATGCTACCTGTTGAAGCAGACATCTTGCTGGTTACACAGAGCTCCTCAGAGGAGGATTCAGAGACTGATGACCAGTCCTATCCCCCCCTGAGGTCTATGCTTAAACTTGGCAGGGTTATATTACCCATGTCATGCATGTTGTCTTGCATTGCTTAGTTTTTACATCATATATGGATTGCCATCTGCTTACTTTCTTACTATATAAATCATATATTTGAATTATATCATGCCATCATGTTTACATAGTACATACACATCATCTATCTGAATTATGGCATGGAAACCCATTTAATAAAGACATCATATAGTTATATCATCTCATCCTGTTTAGTGTTTATAGTCATCATATTTTGAATTATGGCATTCTATCCGTGAATGTATGTGAATTATGGCATGCCAACCTATTTAATAAACACAATATATAGTTATGTCATGTCATCCTGTTTACATAGTCTCATATTTTGAACTATGTTTTTCCATCTTTTTTAGTTAGCCATCATAATGTGAAATTGTGTCATGCTATCCTGTTTAGTTAGCCATCATATATGTGAAATTGTGTCATGCCATCCTGTTTGGTTAGAAAACATAAATATGAATTATTTCATGCCCTATTTTATTCCCCACTATCCATTGCACCTGTCTATCATACAATGTATATACTTTCAACTACTTTTCTTGTTTATCAGCCATTTGAATTGGAGAGCATGATGGCAGTATCTAAGGGAGTAACAACACGGTCTTCGGAAAAGATAGTGCTACCAGTTGATGCAGATAGAACCACGGTTTTACTTTCCCAAGGACCAAATCCACCACACATAACCCAGACTCTCGCAGATTGTACCCCTACCAAGTTGTACAGAGAACCAGCTACACCCCTTCTAACCCCAACCCCGGCAGATAGTAACCCAGTTCCAGTTGACACAACACTGTCTCCACCACAGAGCACCCAAAGACGAGCAGTTAGTAAGGGAATTGTAGTGCCCAAAGCACAAGGACCACCACTCCGAATCCCAACTCAACGCTTAAAGGAGAAGAAGATTTGTTCTCAGGTCAGTTTCTGTAGCTATGGTTCATACTCCTTTGCTCTTGCATTACTGTATTTACTCATGCCAACTATTTTCAAATTTGAAGGATGGAATTGAAACTCCAATGGCGCAACAAGTATGTTTTAAACCTGTTTCTTTAACTGGTTTGCTGTTGTAACCTGCTCTATGTTGATTTTAGTTTCAATTGAATAAACAGTTATGTTCTCATGTCATGCACATTACAAGTGTTGTTATTGCTCTATAGTTACCCACACTTATATTCTGTCTATTCTGCTTTGTCTTGAACAAATATTATTTAAACTGTGTCTCTATCTTGATTTGGCAACAAAAACTAGAATGATATAGACCATAAAGTGACCATGGTACATAGATATATGCTTGTTTCATGCTGTTATCCTATCCACTTTACTACTGAACTCATTTACCGAAATGAGTTTCATATACAACATGGTAAACATGTGATGTGTCTGCTTGTTTCCCTTTTAGAATGCGGACAAAATATTGGACAACAGTACCGCGTTATCCAATGGTAAAGGAACTAATGCAGATAAGGTTCAAGATAGTGTGAGATCCCTATTGGTCTCCAAGAAAGCTAATAAAAACTATCTTGACGATAGTGAGGGAACCCAAAAGTCCTATCTTGATGTAGTGTTCGAGTTACTGGCCACTACTACTGGCACAAGCTCTTCGAACTCGCTGCCTGAATCAGTTCGTCTTCTTGAGTCTCAACTTCAAGCTGAAAGACATCGATCAGATGTGCTGCGACAGGGAGCTGAAGGACTGAGGAAGTCCCTGCAGAATTCAGATGCATATTTTTTGGTGCAACAGCAAGCGCTGGAGGATTTAAGCGCCAAACAAGAGAAAGTTAATAAGCTTGCTAAGCATCTTGCGAGTATTATGGGTACCTAGGATATTGTTTCTTGAGATCTTCTGAAGTGGTTTCAGTTCTGGATTTGTTTTGCTGCGGCGTTTATTTGCGTTGGTCGCCAACTTTGACAACCAGTGTATATGATATGCTGCGTTGTTCCCTATATTTGCACTGGTGGCGAACTTTGATGCCTAGTGGATGTAATATGTGTAATAGCCATGATAGCCTAGCGTTAGTTGCTTGCTTATTTATTTCCTTGTTGTCTTGTTTATTTGTTTGCTTGTAGTCATTGCAGTTCTTTTTTCGCAGTTAGCTAGTGGCTGCAATAACCTATTTTTTAAAACTAGGCCACAATAACCATGGGCTAATATTTACTATAGTGACACTGGGCCTCCTACTGGCCGTAGAAACAGTGGGCCTTCTACGGGCCATAGAAACAATGGGCCTTCTACGGGCCGTAGAAACAATGGGCCTTCTGCGGGTCGTATCATCAATGGGCCTTATACGGGCCGTATAATCGATTGGCCAAACATGGGCCAAACAGACCGCATTATGGCCGTAAATGGTCTAGAGTTGGAATCGTCCGTTCATGGGCCGACCATAACGGGCCATCGTTAATAGGCCGTATTTGATGATGCTATGAAAATGGCCCAACGTATTAACGGACCACAAACGGGCCGAATGTAACCACGGGCTGAATTTGGCCCACAAGCAGAAAATGACAGTAACGGGCCGTAAGTAAACGAATGCTGGAAATGAGCCCAAGAATAAATGGGCTCTGAGAAGGCCGAAAGATAACATGGGTTGGAAACGGCCCAAGGGAATAACAGGCCGTTAATGGGTATAAAGTGATACACTGTTCATTATGGGCCAGTTTCATCACGGCCCGTTAATGGGTGTAAAGTGATACACTGTTCATTACGGGCCAGTTTCACCACGGGCCGTTAATAGGCCAAGAGTTACATAGGGCCTCATATGAGCCGAAAGACGTCATGGGCCATACATGGGCCAGAAGTGAAAATGGGCTGGAATCATATTGGGTGGCTCAGATGACGCCACTGGGCCTAATTCGGATAGGGCGTAACAGGCCTTGGGTTAACGGGCTATAAATGGGCTATGTGTGAACAGGCCGTTAACAGGCTTTACTTGGGCCGGCCCGCCACCTTTTGACCAAGTCAAACGGGCCGGCCTTTTCACAGGAATGGTCCTCTGTTGGGCCATGCCACGTGTCGACGTATCATAGGCGCCTTCTGTCCAATGAGTGGATGACATCTGTCCCAACGATGAGCCGACACGTGTTTCCTCCAGCCAACGATGATTTTACACGTGGAAAATCCCCATTGGTCGGGCCTGTTAACGGGTTATCGGATCCAAAACCCGACCCGATAGCTTAACAGCGTTCCGTTATGGTGGATGCCACGTGTCGGTCATCCTTGACGAAAGCACTTCTGTGACGCGGGATTTATCATCATGGAAGTGGACACTTCCGTGATGATAATTTTGGTAATGTCATGGAACACTTCTACGACAGCACAGGTGTGACTATCTTGATTCTGTCATAAAATCATCATGGATGTACATGCATGACAGAAAAATGCGACCTAATGTGACAAACACGTATCATCACGGAAGTGTATTTTTTTTTGTAGTGTTGAGATTGCCCACACCCTAAGGGTGTTCTCTGCATAGACGCCTGCTACCTCTTGAGCACTGCGTTGGTTTTCCCTTGAAGAGGAAAATGTGATGCAGTAGAGCAGTGTAAGTATTTCCCTCAGTTTTTGAGAACCAAGGTATCAATCCAGTAGGAGACCACGCGTGAGTCACCTCGTACCTACACAAACAAATAAGAACCTCGCAACCAACGCGATAAAGGGGTTGTCAATCCCTTCACGGCCACCTGCAAGAGTGAGATATGATAGAGATAATGATAATAATAAGATAAATATTTTTGGTATTTTTATGATATAGATTGAAAGTAAGTAAAGCAAAATAAACGGCTCCAGAAATAGCTTGTTGACAGGAGATTAATATGATGGAAAATAGACTCGGGGGCCATAGGTTTCACTAGTGGCTTCTCTCAAGATAGCATTAGTATTACGATGGGTGAACAAATTACTGTCGAGCAATTGATAGAAAAGCGAATAATTATGAGAATATCTAGGCACAATCATGTATATAGGCATCACGTCCGCGACAAGTAGACCGAAACGATTCTGCATCTACTACTATTACTCCACACATCGACCGCTATCCAACATGCATCTAGAGTATTAAGTTCATAAGAAAAGAGTAACGCCTTAAGCAAGATGACATGATGTAGAGGGATAAACTCATGCAATATGATATAAACCCCATCTTTTTATCCTCGATGGCAACAATACAATATGTGTTGTTTCCCTTTCTATCACTGGGATCGAGCACCACAAGATTGAACCCAAAGCTAAGCACTTCTCCCATTGCAAGAAAGATCAATCTAGTAGGACAAACCAAACTGATAATTCGAAGAGACTTGCAAAGATAAACCAATCATACATAAATGAATTAAGAGAAGATTCAAATATTATTCATAGATAGACTTGATCATAAACCCACAATTCATCGGATCTCGACAAACACACCGCAAAAGAAGATTACATCGAATAGATCTCCAAGAGAATCAAGGAGAACTTAGTATTGAGATCAAAGAGAGAGAAGAAGCCATCTAGCTACTAGGTATTGATGTATACTACACAACCTTCTTATTGTAGATGTTGTTGGGCCTCCATATGTAGAGGTTTGTAGGACAGTAGCAAATTTCCCTCAAGTGGATGATCTAAGGTTTATCAATCCGTGGGAGGCATAGGATGAAGATGGTCTCTCTCAAACAACCCTGCAACCAAATAACAAAGAGTCTCTTGTGTCCCCAACACACACAATACAATGGTAAATTGTATAGGTGCACTAGTTCAGCGAAGAGATGGTGATACAAGTGCAATATGGATGATAGATATGGGTATTTGTAATCTGAAAATATAAAAACAGCAAGGTAACTAATAATAAAAGTGAGCACAAACGGTATTGCAATGCTAGGAAATAAGGCCTAGGGCTCATATTTTCACTAGTGCATGTTTTCTCAACAATAATAACATAATTGGATCATATAACTATCCCTCAACATGCAACAAAGAGTCACTCCAAAGTTACTAATAGCGGAGAACAAAGGAAGAGATTATGGTAGGGTACGAAACCACCTCAAAGTTATCCTTTCTAATCGATCTATTCAAGAGTCCGTAGTAAAATAACATGAAGCTATTCTTTCCGTTCGGTATATCATAGAGTTCGTACTAGAATAACACCTTAAGACACAAATCAATCAAAACCCTAATGTCACCTAGATACTCCAATGTCACATCAAGTATCCGTGGGTATGATTATACGATATGCATCACACAATCTCAGATTCATCTATTCAACCAACACAAAAGTACTTCAAAGAGTGCCCCAAAGTTTCTACCGGAGATTCAAGATGAAAACTTGTGCCAACCCCTATGCATAAGTTCACAAGGTCATGGAACCCGCTAGTTGATCACCAAAACATACATCAAGTGGATCAATAGAATCCCCATTGTCACCACGAGTATCCCACGCAAGACATACATCAAGTGTTCTCAAATCCTTAAAGACTCAATCCGATAAGATAACTTCAAAGGGAAAACTCAATTCATCACAAGAGAGTAGAGGGGGAGAAACATCATAAGATCCAACTATAATAGCAAAGCTCGTGATACATCAAGATTGTATCACCTCAAGAACACGAGAGAGAGAGAGAGCAAACACATAGCTACTGGTACATACCCTCAGCCCCAAGGGAGAACTACTCCCTCCTCGTCATGGACACCGTTGGGATGATGAAGATGGCCACCAGAGAGGGATTCCCCCCTTCGGCAAGGTGCCAGAACGGGTCTAGATTGGTTTTCGGTGGCTACGGAGGCTTCTGGTGGCGGAACTCCAGATCTATTCTGCTCCTTGAAGTTTTTAGGGTATATGAATATATATAGGAGGAAGAAGTACGTCGATGGATCTCCGGGCTGTCCATGAGGCAGGGGGCGCGCCCAGGGGGTGGGCGCCCCCCCACCCTCGTGGGCAGCCCGGGACTCTTCTGGTCCATCTCCGATACTCCGTGGGCTTCTTCTGGTCCAAAAATAAGTTCCATGAAGTTTCAGGTCAATTGGACTCCGTTTGATTTTCCTTTTCTGCGATACTCTAAAACAAGGAAAAAACAGAAACGGGCACTGTGCTCTAGGTTAATATGTTAGTCCCAAAAATCATATAAAATAGCATATAAATGCATATAAAACATCAAAGGTTGATAATATAATAGCATGGAACAATAAAAAATTATAGATACGTTGGAGACGTATCAGCATCCCCAAGCTTAATTCCCGCTCTTGCTCGAGTAGGTAAATGATAAAAACATAATTTTTGATGTGGAATTCTACCTAACATATTTATCGATGTAATTATTTATTGTGGCAAGAATATTCAGATCCATAAGATTCAAGACAAAAGTTTAATATTGACATAAAAATAATAATACTTCAAGCATACGAACAAAGCAATCATGTCTTCTTAAAATAACATGGGCAAAGAAAGTTATCCCTACAAAATCATATAGTCTGGCTAAGCTCCATCTTCACCACACAAAATATTTAAATCGTGCACAACCCTGATGACAAGCCAAGCAATTGTTTCATACTTTTGATGTTCTCAAACTTTTTCAATCTTCACGCAATACATGAGCGTGAGCCATGGATATAGCACAGAAGGGTGGTTGTGGAGAAGACAAAAAGGGAGAAGATAGTCTCACATCAACTAGGCATATCAATGGGCTATGGAGATGCACATCAATAGATATCAATGTGAGTGAGTAGGGATTGCCATGCAACGGATGCACTAGAGCTATAAGTGTATGAAAGCTCAACAAAAGAAACTAGTGGGTGTGCATCCAACTTGCTTGCTCATGAAGACCTAGGGAATTTTGAGGAAGCCATCATTGGAATATACAAGCCAAATTCTATAATGAAAGATTCCCACTAGTATATGAAAGTGACAACATAGGAGACTCTTTATCATAAAGATCATGGTGCTACTCTGAAGCACAAGTGTGGTAAAAGGACAGTAGCATTGACCCTTCTCTCTTATTCTCTCATTTTTTTGTCTTTTTGGGGCCTTCTCATTTTTATGGCCTTTCTCTTTTTTCTCTCTTTTTTTATTTTTCGTCCGGAGTCTCACCCTAACTTGTGGGGGAATCATAGTCTCCATCATCCTTTCCTCACTGGGACAATGCTCTAATAATGATGATCATCACACTTTTATTTACTTACAACTCAAGAATTACAACTCGATACTTAGAACAAAATATGACTCTATACGACTGCCTTCGGCGGTGTACGGGGATGTGCCGTGAATCAAGAGTGACATGTATGGAAGAATTATGAATGGTGGCTTTGCCACAAATACGATGTCAACTACATGATCATGCAAAACAATATGACAATGATGGAGCGTGTCATATTAAATGGAACGCTGGTAAGTTGCATGGCAATATATCTCAGAATGGCTATGGAAATGCCATAATAGGTAGGTATGGTGGCTGTTTTGAGGAAGGTAAATGGTGGGTTTATGGTACCGGCGAAAGTTGCGCGGTACTAGAGAGGCTAGCAATGGTGGAAGGGTGAGAGTGCATATAATCCATGGACTCAACATTAGTCATAAAGAACTCACATACTTATTGCAAAAATCTATTAGTTATCGAAACAAAGTACTATGCACATGCTCCTAGGGGGATAGATTGGTAGGAAAAGACTATCGCTCGTCCCCGACCGCCACTCATAAGGAAGACAATCAATAAATAAATCATGCTCCGACTTCATCACATAACGGTTCACCATACGTGCATGCTACGGGAGTCACAAACTTCAACACAAGTATTTCTCAAATTCACAACTACTCAACTAGCATGACTCTAATATCACCATCTCCATATCTCAAAACAATCATCAAGTGTCAAACTTCTGTTAGTATTCAATGCACTTATATGAAAGTTTTTATTATACCCATCTTGGATGCCCATCATATTAGGACTAGTTTCATAACCAAAGAAAACTACCATGCTGTTCTAAAGACTCTCAAAATAATATAAGTGAAGCACAAGATTTCATCTATTTCTATAAAATAAAACCACCGCCATGCTCTAAAAGGATATAAGTGAAGCACGAGATCAAATGACAAACTACTCCGAAAGATATAAGTGAAGATCAATGAGTAGTCGAATAATTATGCAACTATGTGAAGACTCTCTAACATTTAATAATTTCAGATCTTGGTATTTTAGTCAAACATCAAGCAAAACAAAATAAAATAAAATGACGCTCCAAGAAAAACACATATCATGTGGTGAATAAAAATATAGCTCCAAGTAAAGTTACCGATAGACGAAGACGAAAGAGGAGATGCCTTCCGGGGCATCCCCAATCTTAGGCTCTTGGTTGTCCTTGAATATTAACTTGGGGTGGGCATCCCCAAGCTTAGGCTCTTTCCACTCCTTATTCCATAGTCCATCAAATATTTACGCAAAACTTGAAAACTTCATAACACAAAACATAACAGAAAACTCGTAAGCTTCGGTAGCGAAAGAAAACAAAACACCACTTCAAGGTACTGTAATGAACTCATTCTTTATTTATATTGGTGTTAAACCTACTGTATTCCATCTTCTCTATGGTTTATAAACACTTTTACTAGCCATAGATTCATCAAAATAAGCAAACAACACATGAAAAACAGAATCTGTCAAAAATAGAACAGTCTGAAGTAATCTGTAACTAACGCAAACTTATGGAACCCCAAAAATCCTGAGAAATTAGGAAGTCCTAGGCAATTTGTTTATTAATCTACTGCAAGTGGAATTTTTATTTTATCGCTCTCTGGTAAAAAACGAAAATTATTCTCATGAGCACATACTTTCTGTTTTTTACAGGAAGATCAAATAACAATCACCCAAGAAGATCCTAAAGGCTTTACTTGGCACAAACACTAATTAAATCATAAAAAACAATCATAATAGAGGATTTATAAATTATTTATTACTAAGCAGGAGCAAAAATCAAGGAACAAAAATAAAAGTTGGGTTGCCTCCCAACAAGCGCTATCGTTTAACGCCCCTAGCTAGGCATGATGATTTCAATGATGCTCACAAAAAGGATAAGAATTTAAACATAAAGAGAGCATCATGAAGAATATGACTAGCACATTTAAGTCTAACCCGCTTCCTATGCATAGGGATTTTGTGAGCAAACAACTTGTGGGAACAAGAATCAACTTTCATAGGAAAGCAAAACAGGCATAACTTCAAGATTTTAAGCACATAGAGAGGAAACTTGATATTATTGCAATTCCTACGAGCATATGTTCCTCCCTCATAGTAATTTTTAGTAGCATCATGAATGAATTCAAAAATATAACCATCACATAAAGCATTATTTTCATGATCTACAAGTATGCAAAGTTTACACTCTTCCAAAATAGTGGGAGTAACATTAACTAAAGTCATGACCTCTCCAAGCCTACTTTCATAATTATCACAATAAGATTCAACACCCTCCAAAATAGTGGGATCATTACTTCCTAAAGTTGGCACTCTTCCAAACCCACTTTCATCAATATAATCATCATAAATAGGAGGCATGCTATCATCAAAATAAATTTGCTCATCAAAACTTGGGGGACAAAAAATATCATCTTCATCAAACATAGCACCCCCAAGCTTGTGGCTTTGCATATCATTAGCATCATAGATATCCAAGGAATTCATACTAACAACACTGCAATGATGCTCATCATACAAAGATTTAGTGCCAAACATTCTAATGCATTCTTCTTCTAACCCTTTGGCACAATTTTCCTTTCCATCATTCTCACGAAAGATATTAAAAAGACGAAGTGTATGAGACAAACTCAATCCCATTTTTTTGTTTTCTTTTATAGACTAAACTAGTGATAAAACAAGAAACTAAAAGATTCGATTGCAAGATATAAAGATATACCTTCAAGCACTCACCTCGATGGCAATGGTGCCGGAAAAGAGCTTGATGTCTACTACACAACCTTCTTCTTGTAGACGTTGTTGGGCCTCCAAGTGCAGAGGTTTGTAGGACAGTAGAAACTTTCCCTCAAGTGGATGATCTAAGGTTTATCAATCCGTGGGAGGAATAGGATGAAGATGGTCTCTCTCAAACAACCCTGCAACCAACTAACAAAGAGTCTCTTGTGTCCCCAACACACCCAATACAATGGTAAATTGTATAGGTGCACTAGTTCGGCGAAGAGATGGTGATACGAGTGCAATCTGGATGATAGATATGGGTATTTGTAATCTGAAAAATATAAAAAAAAGCAAGGTAACTAATGATAAAAGTGAGCACAAACGGTATTGCAATGCTAGGAAATAAGGCCTAGGGCTCATACTTTCACTAGTGCAAGTTCTCTCAACAATAATAACATAATTGGATCATATAACTATCCCTCAACATGCAACAAAGAGTCACTCCAAAGTTACTAATAGCGGAGAACAAATGAAGATATTATGGTAGGGTACGAAACCACCTCAAAGTTATCCTTTTTGATCGATCTATTCAAGAGTCCGTAGTAAAATAACATGAAGCTATTCTTTCCGTTCGATCTATCATAGAGTTCGTACAAGAATAACACCTTAAGACACAAATCAACCAAAACCCTAATGTCACCTAGATACTCCAATGTAACCTCAAGTATCCGTGGGTATGATTATACGATATGCATCACACAATCTCAGATTCATCTATTCAACCAACACAAAAGTACTTCAAAGAGTGCCCCAAAGTTTCTACCGGAGAGTCAAGACGAAAACGTGTGCCAACCCCTATGCATAAGTTCACAAGGTCACGGAACCCGCAAGTTGATCACGAAAACATACATCAAGTGGATCAATAGAATCCCCATTGTCACCACGAGTATCCCACGCAAGACATACATCAAGTGTTCTCAAATCCTTAAAGACTCAATCCGATAAGATAACTTCAAAGGGAAAACTCAATTCTTGACAAGAGAGTAGAGGAGGAGAAACATCATAAGATCCAACTATAATAGCAAAGCTCGCGTTACATCAAGATTGTATCACCTCAAGAACACGAGAGAGAGAGTGAGAGATCAAACCCATAGCTACTGGTACATACCCTCAGCCCCGAGGGAGAACTACTCCCTCCTCGTCATGGAGAGTGCCGGGATGATGAAGATGGCCACCGGAGAGGGATTCCCCCCTCCGGCATGGTGCCGGAACGGGTCTAGATTGGTTTTCGGTGGCTACGGAGGCTTCTGGCGGCGGAACTCCCGATCTATTCTGCTCCTTGAAGTTCTTAGGGTATATGGATATATATATATATAGGAGGAAGAAGTACGTCGATGGATCTCTGGGCTGTCCACGAGGCAGGGGGCGCGCCTAGGAGGGTGGGTGCACCCCCCACCCTCGTGGGCATCCCGGGACTCGTCTGGTCCATCTCCGATACTCTGTGGGCTTCTTCTGGTCCAAAAATAAGTTCCGTGAAGTTTCAAGTCAATTGGACTCCGCTTGATTTTCCTTTTCTGCGATACTCTAAAACAAGGAAAAAATAGAAAACTGGCACTGGGCTCTAGGTTAATAGGTTAGTCCCAAAAACCATATAAATTAGCATATAAAACGTCCAAGGTTGATAATATAATAGCATGGAACAATCAAAAGTTATAGATACATTGGAGACGTATCAGCTATGGAACCGAAGGTCTGAAGTAAACTACTCACACATCATCGGAGAGGCCATGGAGTTGATGTAGAAGCCCTCCGTGATCAATGCCCCCTCCGGCGGAGCTCCGGAAAAGGCCCCAAGATGGGATCTCTTAGGTACAGAAGGTTGCAGCAGTGGAATTATGTTTTCATGGTGCTCCTGGATGTTTGCGGGGTACGTGAATATATATAGGAGGAAGAAGTAGGTCGGTGGAGCAACGAGGGGCCCATGAGGGTGGAGGGCGCGCCCAGGGGGTAGGCGCGCCCCCTGCCTCGTGGCCTCCTCGATTGTTTCTTGAAGCCCACTCCAAGTCTCCTGGATCATGTTCGTTGAGAAAATCACATTCCGGAAGGTTTCATTCCGTTTGGACTCCGTTTGATATTCCTTTTCGGCGAAACACTTAGATAGGCAAAAAACAGCAATTTGGGCTGGGCCTGCGATTAATAGGTTAGTCCCAAAAATAGTATAAAAGTGTAAAAATAAGCCCGATAACATCCAAAATAGATAATACAATAGCATGGAGCAATCAAAAATTATAGATACGTTGGAGACGTATTAGCACCCCCAAGCTTAATTCATGCTCGTCCTCGAGTAGGTAAATGATAAAAACAGAATTTTTGATGTGGAATGCTTCCTAACATATTTCTCAATGTAATTTTTCTTTATTATGGCATGAATGTTCATATCCGAAAGATTCAAGATAAAAGTTTAATATTGACATAGAAATAATAATACTTCAAGCATACTAACTAAGCAATCATGTCTTCTCAAAATAACATGGCCAAAGAAAGTTATCCCTACAAAATCATATAGTCTGGCTATGCTCTATCTTCATCACACAAAATATTAAATCATGCACAACCGCGATGACAAGCCAAGCAATTGTTTCATGCTTTTGATGTTCTCAAACTTTTTCAATCTTCACGCAATATATGAGCGCGAGCCATGGATATAGCACTATGGTGGAATAGAATGGTGGTTGGGGAGAAGGCAAAAAAGGAGAAGATAGTTTCACATCAACTAGGCGTATCAACGGGCTATGGAGATGCCCATTAATAGATATCAATGTGAGTGAGTAGGGATTGCCATGCAACGGATGCACTACAGCTATAAGTGTATGAAAGCTCAATAAAAGAAACTAAGTGGGTGTGCATCCAACTTGCTTGCTCACGAAGACCTAGGGCAATTTGAGGAAGCCCATCATTGGAATATACAAGCCAAGTTCTATAATGAAAAATTCCCACTAGTTTATGAAAGTGACAACATAGGAGATTCTCTATCATAAAGATCATGGTGCTACTTTGAAGCACAAGTGTGGAAAAAGGATAGTAACATTGTCCCTTATCTCTTTTTCTCTTTGAAGCACTAGAGCAAAAACTATATAGCTCAAAAGATATAAGTGAAGCACATAGAGTATTCTAATAAATTCCAATTCATGTGTGTCTCTCCCAAAGGTGTGTACAGCAAGGATGATTGTGGTAAACTAAAAAAAGCAAAGACTCAAATCATACAAGACGCTCCAAGCAAAACACATATCATGTGGCGAATAAAAATATACCTCCAAGTAAAGTTACCGATAGACGAAGACAAAAGAGGGGATGCCTTCCGGGGCATCCCCAAGCTTAGGCTTTTTGGTGTCCTTGTATTTTACCTTGGGGTGCCATGGGCATCTCCAAGCTTAGGCTCTTGCCACTCCTTGTTCCGTAATCCATCAAATCTTTACCCAAAACTTGAAAACTTCACAACACAAAACTGAAATAGAAAATCTCGTGAGCTCCGTTAGCGAAAGAAAAAAAGAAAACACCACTTTAAGGTACTGTAATGAACTCATTCTTTATTTATATTGGTTTTAAACCTACTGTATTCCAACTTCTCTATGGTTTATAAACTCTTTTACTAGCCATAGATTCATCAAAATAAGAAAACAACACACGAAAAACAGAATCTGTCAAAAACAGAACAGTCTGTAGTAATCTGTAGCTAACGCAAACTTCTGGAACCCCAAAATTCTAAAATAAATTGCTGTACGTGAGGTATTTCTATATTAATCGTCTGCAAAAATAATTAACTAAATATCACTCTCCAATAAAAAATGGCAGGAATTCTCATGAGCGCTAAAGTTTCTATTTTTTACAGCAAGATCAAAAAGACTTTCCCCAAGTCTTCCCAATGGTTCTACTTGGCACAAACACTAATTAAACACAAAAAACACAACCAAAAAAGAGTCTGGATAAAATTTTTATTACTAAACAGGAGCAAAAAGCAAGGAATAGAAATAAAATTGGGTTGCCTCCCAACAAGCGCTATCGTTTAACGCCCCTAGCTAGGCATAAAAGCGAAGATAGATCTAGGTATTGCCATCTTTGGTAGGCAATCCATAAGTGGCTCTCATAATAGATTCATATGGTAATTTAACTTTTTTCTAGGGAAGTGTTCCATGCCTTTCCTTAATGGAAATTGGAATTTAATAATCCCTTCCTTCATATCAATAATTGCACCAATCATTCTAAGGAAAGGTCTACCAAGAATAATAGGACATTAAGGATTTCAATCTATATCAAGAACAATGAAATCTAGAGGCACAAAATTCCTATTTGCAACAATAAGAACATCATTAATTTTTCACATAGGTTTCTTAATAGTGGAATCCACAAGGTGCAAGTTTAAAGAACAATCATCAAATTCACGGAAACCTAGCAAATCACACAAAGTTTTTGGAATCGTGGAAACACTAGCACCCAAATCACACAAAGCATAGCACTCGTGATCTTTAATTTTAATTTTAATTTTAATTGTAGGTTCCCACTCATCATAAAGTTTTCTTGGTATAGAAACTTCCAATTCAAGTTTTTCTTCATAAGATTGCAACAAAGCATCAACGATATGTTTAGTAAAAGCTTTATTTTGACTATAAGCATGAGGAGAATTTAGCACGGATTGCAACAAGGAAATACAATCTATCAAAGAGAACTTGTCATAATTAAATTCCTTGATATCCAAGATAGTGGGTTTGTTGCTATTTAAAGTTTTAACCTCTTCAATCCCACTTTTAACAATTTTTGCATCAAGATCTAAAAACTCCGAATTATTGGGACGCCTTCTAACTAAAGTTGACTCATCTCCAGTCCCATCATTATCAAGATTCATATTGCAAAACAAATATTTAATAGGGGATACATCAATCACTTTTAGATCTTCATCCTTATTATCATGAAAACTAGAAAAACACGCTTTTACAAAACAATCTTTCTTAGCACGCATCCTAGCGGTTCTTTCTTTGCACTCATCAATGGAAATTCTCATGGCTTTGAGAGACTCATTGATATCATGCTTAGGTGGAATAGATCTAAGTTTCAAAGAATCACCATCAAGAGAAATTCTATCCACGTTCCTAGCCAACTCATCAATCTTAAGCATTTTTTCTTCAATCAAAGCATTGAAACTCTTTTGAGAACTAATAAATTCTTTAATATTAGATTCAAAATCAGAGGGCATCCTATTATAATTTCCATAAGAATTGTTGTAGGAATTACCATAATTATTAGAGGAATTACTAGGAAACGGCCTAGGATTAAAATTACATCTATACACGTTATTACCAAAATTGTTCCTACCAACAAAATTCACATCCATAGATTCATTATTATTCTCAATCAAAGTAGACAAAGGCATATCATTAGGATCAGTAGGAGCACTCTTATTAGCAAACAATTTCATAAGTTCATCCATCTTTCCACTCAAAACATTAATCTCTTCAATTGCATGCACCTTTTTACTAGTAGATCTTTCAGTGTGCCATTGAGAATAATTAACCATAATACTATCTAGGAGTTTGGTAGCTTCTCCTAAAGTGATTTCCATAAAAGTGCCTCCCGCGGCCGAATCTAAAAGATTTCTAGAAGCAAAATTCATTCCGGCATAATTTTTTTGTATAATCATCCATAAATTCAATCCATGTGTAGGGCAATTACGTATCATTAATTTCATTCTCTCCCAAGCTTGTGCAACATGTTCATGATCAAGTTTCTTAAAATTCATAATATCTTTTCTAAGAGACATGATCTTAGCGGGAGGAAAAATACTTAGAGATAAAAGCATCTTTGCACCTATTCCATGAATCAATACTATTTTTAGGCAAAGACAAAAACCAAGCTTTAGCATGATCTCTAAGTGAAAACAGAAATACCTTAAGTTTAACAATATCATTATCCACATCTTTCTTCTTTTGCATATCACACAAATCAACAAAGTTGTTTAGATGGGTAGTTGCATCTTCACTAGGAAGGCCAAAAAACGGATCTTTCATGACAAGATTCAGCAAAGCAGTATTAATTTCACAAGATTCAGCATCGGTAAGAGGAGGGAGTGGTAATAAAATCATTGTTGTTGGTATTGGCAAAGTCACACAATTTAGTATTATGTTGAGCCATCGTGACAAGCAAGCAATCCAATACACAAGCGAACAAGAAACAGGCAAAGAGGCAAATTGGGAAAGAGAAGGGGAACGGAGAAGAGAGGGCAAATAAAACGGCAAGGGTGAAGTGGGGGAGAGGAAAACGAGAGGAAAATGGCAAATAATGTAATGCGAAGCATAAGAGTTGTGATGGGTACTTGGTATATCTTGACTTGGCGTAGATCTCCCCGGCAATGGCGCCAGAAGTCCTTCTTGCTACCTCTCGAGCACTGAGTTGGTTTCTCCTTGAAGAGGAAAGGGTGATGCAGTAGAGCAGCGTAAGTATTTCCCTCAGTTTTTGAGAACCAAGGTATCAATCCTGTAGGAGACCACAGGCGAGTCACCTCGTACCTACACAAACAAATAAGAACCTCGCAACCAACGCGATAAAGGGTTGTCAATCCCTTCACGGCCACTTGCAAGAGTGAGATCTGATAGAGATGATAATAATAAGAGAAATATTTTTGGTATTTTTATGATATAGATTGAAAGTATATAAAGCAAAATAAACGGCACCAGAAATAGCTTGTTGATAGGAGATTAATATGATGGAAATAGACCCGGGGGCCATAGGTTTCACTAGTGGCGTCTCTCAGGATAGCATTAGTATTACGGTGGGTGAACAAATTACTGTCGAGCAATTGATTGAAAAGCGAATAATTATGAGAATATCTAGGCATGATCATGTATATAGCCATCACGTCCGCGACAAGTAGACCGAAACGATTCTCCATCTACTACTATTACTCCACACATCGACCGCTAGCCAGCATGCATCTAGAGTATTAAGTTCATAAGAACAGAGTAACGCCTTAAGCAAGATGACATGATGTAGAGGGATAAACTCATGCAATATGATATAAACCCCATCTTTTTATCCTCGATGGCAACAATACAATACAGTCGTTTCCCTTTCTGTCACTGGGATCGATACCGCAAGATTGAACCAAAAGCTAAGCACTTCTCCCATTGCAAGAAAGATCAATCTAGTAGGCCTAACCAAACTGATAATTCGAAGAGATTTGCAAAGACAAACCAATCATACACAAAAGAATTCAGAGAAGATTCAAATATTGTTCATATATAGACTTGATCATAAACCCACAATTCATCAGATCTCGACAAACACACCACAAAAGAAGATTACATGGAATAGATCTCCAAGAGAATCGAGGAGAACTTTGTATTGAGATCAAATAAAGAGAAGAAGCCATCTAGCTACTAGCTATGGACCCGAATGTCTGAAGTAAACTACTCACACATCATCGGAGAGGCCATGGAGTTGATGTAGAGGCCCTCCGTGATCAATGCCCCCTCCGGCGGAGCTCCGGAAAAGGCCCCAAGATGGGATCTCTTGGGTACAGAAGGTTGCAGCGGTGGAATTAGGTTTTCGTGGTGCTCCTGGATGTTTGCCGGCTACGTGGATATATGTAGGAGGAAGAAGTAGGTCGGTGGAGCAACGAGGGGCCCACGAGGGTGGAGGGCGCGCCCAGGGGGGTAGGCGCGCCCCTACCTCGTGGCCTCCTTGATTGTTTCTTGACGCCCACTCCAAGTCTCCTGGATCACGTTCGTTGAGAAAATCACGTTCCATAAGGTTTCATTCCGTTTGGACTCTGTTTGATATTCCTTTTCTGCGAAACACTAAAATAGGCAAAAAACAGCAATTTGGGCTGGGCCTCCGGTTAATAGGTTAGTCCCAAAAATAATATAAAAGTGTAAAAATAAGCCCGATAACATCCAAAATTGATAATATAATAGCACGGAGCAATCAAAAATTATAGATACGTTGGAGATGTATCAACGCCGGCGGGATAGAGCCTCTCCTGCACGGTGGGGGGGTAGCGGTAGGTCGGGCCGTTGTACTGCATGGTGGCTTCGGGACCCTCTACTTTGTGAAGAAGAAGGAAGAAGGAGGGCAGATGGGGGAAGATGTGAGTGGATGGGGTTGGGGTATGGATGAGGAGGGAGAGGAAGACGATTGGTATGGCTTAAATAGCCCTGTTGTGACGTGTTTTTTTGAATGGTTTCACCGGGTGGAAATAATGATCGGGCGGCGTTTGGTGGCATCGGGAGTGTGTACACATGCATGGGAAACCAAAGGTTGCATGCATCAATGGGGGGCTCCCCTGCATCAATAGCCCCGCTGCAACGTTTCACACAGGTGCACGCGTCTGTGGCATCGGTCGGGGGTCACGCTTAATCGTTTTCTGTGTGTGTGTCGCCCATGCATGCATGCATCGTAGGTTCCGATCGAGCATGGCAATGTAGCCTGCTGGCTAGGGCCTGGCTAGAGGAGGTGTGGTTCGGTCCAAAGGTCCAAAGGGTGGGCTTATTTCACCAGAGCCCAACGGCAAGCCCACTCACCGTAGCACAAAAAATGTGATTATGAATCCAGCAAATCAGAGCGTAGCGCGCGGATCGCTGACGTGTAGCACTACATGCTAATCCACACCGTAGAACACGTAGTGATCCAATGATCCAGAGTTGATGCAGGGGATTATCCAGCGTTGTCGACTGCAGCCAATCACAGAGCCTCACGCGGATCAGTGACGTAGCCCTAGCGCCTGAGCCAGGCCGTCCACTAACAGAGATCAAGCGGCGCGTAAGGGTGCGGGGTTTCAGAAGGGGTTTTGAGGGGGTTTTGAGGGCTAGGATTGAGCATAACTAATTCAAAAAAATCAAAAAAAATGAAACTTCCACTCATCATCGTTTTATGTGAGTGAGTTGCTGGGAAAAATAAGAAACTTGGTCTATGTGTATTTTCATGAAAAACCCTTCACAAAACATAGCTATCATGAACAAGGTTGCATGGGATTCAAGCTAGGGTTTAGGGCTAAGCATGTAATAATTTATCCAAAAGATCTCATATTGGGCATGGACCCTATATTTGCACAATAGATGTCAAGTTTTGATTTTTGGCCCATTTAGAAAAGGTCGAAAAAATTTGCTTACTTACAAATGGGGTGTTTAGCCTAGCTTCGGAGCTCAATTGGAGCCCATTTTTCGTGACTAGTGTTTCACATCAACAATAAGTGCTCGGATTGATCGCTTAACATGCTTATATATGACTAATATTTGAGAAAGCCTTATAACATCAATACCACATACTAAACAATTTCAAATTTGAATTTTGGGTCAAATTTGAAATTCGGCCAGAATTTGAATAGCATTACACAAATACCATTTTACACAAATTAATGCAAGTTTGTTATTCCACAACACACATCACCATTAAACAAGTTTGACAAAAGAAGTTTTCACTTCTTCTTCTTACCACTCGATTTATTCTTCTTCTTACCACTTTTTGATCCTACCACACCTAGTTCACTCAAAGTCTTGGTTTTCTTAACTGGACTAGCTGGGACAGCTTCAGTTGGCACCACAACATCTACATGAGGCTTAGTTTGCACAACATCAACAACAGTAGCTTCAGTTGGTAATACAACTTGCAATATAGGTTCAGTTTGCGGAACATCTATCACAACAGCTTCAGTTTGCAGAACATCTCATTACAAAAAAATACACTTCCGTGATGATACATGTTTGTCATAGTAGGTCACGTTTTTTGTCATGCATGTACATCCATGACGATTTTATAACAGAATCACGATAGTCATACCTGTGCTGTCGCAGAAGTGTTCCATGACATTACCAAAATTATCATCACGGAAGTGTCCACTTCCATGACGATAAATCGCGCGTCACAGAACTACTTTCATCAAGGGTGACCGACACGTGGCATCCATCGTAACGGAATGCCGTTAAGCTATCGGGTCGGGTTTTGGATCCGATAACCTATTAACAGCCCCGACCAATGGGGATTTTCCATGTGTAAAATCATCATTGGCTGGAGGAAACACATGTCAGCTCATCGTTGGGACAGATTCATCCACTCATTGGACGGAAGGCACCTATGATACGTCGACATGTGGCACGGCCCAATAGAGGCCCATTCCTGTGAAAAGGCCGGCCTGTTTGACTTGGTCAAAAGGTGGCGGGCCGGCCCATGGAAACCCTGTTAACGGCATGTTCGCATATAGCCCATTTACAGCCCGCTAACCCAAGGCTCGTTACGCCCTATCTGAGTTAGGCCCAGTAGCGTCATCTGGACCATCCAATATGATTCCAGTCCATTTCACTTCTGGCGCATGTATGGCCCATGACGTCTTTCGGCCCATATGAGGCCCTATGTAACTCTCGGCCTATTAACGGCCCGTGGTGAAACTGGCCCGTAATGAACAGTGTATCACTTTACACCCATTAACAACCCCTCGTGAAACTGTCCCGTAATGAACAGTGTATCACTTTATACCCATTAACGGCCCGTTATTCCATTGGGCCGTTTCCAGCCCATGTTATCTTTCGGCCTTCTCAGAGCCCATTTATTCTTGGGCTCATTTCCAGCATTCGTTTACTTACGGCCCGTTACTGTCATTTTCTGCTTGTGGGCCAAAGTCAGCCCGTGGTTACAGTCAGCCCGTTTGTGGTCCGTTAATACATTGGGCCGTTTTCATAGAGTCATCAAATACGGTCTATTAACGATGGCCCATTATGGTTGGCCCATGAACGGACGATTACAACTCTAGCCCGTTTACGGCCATAATGCGGTTTGTTTGGCCCATGTTTGGCCAATCGATCATACGGCCCATATAAGGCCCATTGATGATACGACCCGCAGAAGGCCCATTGTTTCTACGGCCCGTAGAAGGCCCATTGTTTCTACGGCCCATAGAAGGCCCACTATTTCTATGGCTGTCGGTGTCAAAACCGGTGGATCTCGGGTAGGGGGTCCCAAACTATGCGTCTAGGCCGGATGGTAATAGGAGGCAGGGGACACGAAGTTTTACCCAGGTTCGGGCCCTCTCGATGGAGGTAAAACCCTACGTCCTGCTTGATTAATATTGATGATATGGGTAATACAAGAGTTGATCTACCACGAGATCAGAGAGGCTAAACCCTAGAAGCTAGCCTATGGTATGATTGTTGATGTGTATGTTGTCCTACGGACTAGAACCCTTCGGTTTATATAGACACCGGATAGGGTTAGGGTTACATAGAGTCGGTTACAATGGTAGGAGATCTGAACATCCGTATCGCCAAGCTTGCCTTCCACGCCAAGGAAAATCCCTTCCGGACACGGTACGGAGTCTTCAATCTTGTATCTTCATAGTCCAGGAGTCCGGCTGAAGGTATAATTCAGCTATCCGAACACCCCCTAATCCAGGACTCCCTCAGTAGCCCCTGAACCAGGCTTCAATGACGACGAGTCCGATGCGCAAATTGTCTTCGGCATTTCAAGGCGGGTTCCTCCTCCAGGCATTTCATAGAAGATCTTGAACACAAAGATAGTGTCCTTCTCTGCAAAATAAGTTTCCACATATTGCCATAGAGAGAATAATAATATTAACACAAATCTAATCTGCTGACGTATTCCATGGTGCGACATGCCACGGCCAAGCCTTTATCCAAATCGTTTCATTATCTCGCCTCAGCGCGTTATGCGAGGCGGTTTCCTTGGCACGTCTTGTCAAATCAGAGATCGTGTCCCTTTATTCCGGGATTCTCATCAATACGGGCGTGGTTAACCCAACCGCGCCTTTGATTACGACGCTTGGAGATAAGGAAGTTTTACCAGGCTGGTGGGGGCATGTAGTCGCGCCCACCCATATAAGGGGATAAGGATCCACCTTTTCACCCATGCCTTCTTCCACCTTTGCCTATCCATTCTTGCACACTCGAGCTCCTGCTCCCAAGTACGCACTACCACCTCGACCTTCTCTAGTCATGTCCGGAGCAGGAGGCAAGTGGATGGTCTCCTCCGTCATGGAGGGACACATAAAAAAGCAGAGGAAGGCCGGATATCTGGCCAGCGACATCGCGCACCGACTCCTCGAGAAGGGGCAGCTCATCCCCACTCCTAGGCCCCATGAGAGGGTGGCATTTCTCCCCCATTTCCTTCGCGGACTGGGCTTCCCTCTGCATCCATTTGTCCGGGGGCTCATGTTCTACTATGGCCTGGATTTCCACGATCTGGCCCCAAACATCGTCCTCAACATCTCGGCGTTTATCATCGTGTGCGAGGCTTTCCTCTGCATCCGCCCTCATTTCGGCTTATGGCTAAAGACATTCAACGTCAAGCCGAAGGTGGTGCGCGGCAGCCAGGCGGAGTGCGGTGGTGCCATGGTTGGCAAGATGCCCAACGTCCTGTGGCTCGAGGGCTCCTTTGTGGAGACCCTGAAGGGGTGGCAATCGGGGTGGTTTTACATCACCGAGCCGTGCGACCCCGAATGGGTCGCAGCCCCCGAGTTTCGGTCCGGACCCCCTACATGGCTCACCTGGAAGGAGACCGGCCTGTCGTGGGGTAAAAAAGGAGAGCTGACCGGACTCCAAACATGCATCCAAACCCTGGTGGACAAGAAGCTCAAGCTTGTCAACGTAGTCTAGGTTATGCTCATCCGCCTGATCCTCCCGTGTCAACGACGGGCCTTCAACCTGTGGGAGTTCGACCCGGCGCAGCATCAAAATCTAAATAGGCTCTTCAACACGACGTACGACGATGCCTGGAGGGTGCTTTTCAAGGGCGCTGAGGCTCCCGCATCCGCTGCTGAGGATCGCGGATTCAGTACTCAGCATCATGCTCATGCGGTAAGCCGTTTTTGTCCTTTTACAGGGTATCAGTTTTTCATAGTTTGACTCTATGCGGGATCTGAGTTCACTTATCTTTGATAGGATTGGGTGGCGATGTCCGGACAAATCAACTGTCCGGCTCCTCTGCCCGAAGGCCCAGCGGATGCTCGCTTGGCGAAGCTGCTGGTTCCGGTGCCCTATGTGGTGCCGGAGAAGAAGGCCACAAAAAGGGCCATGGGGACTCGAAAGAGTGCCCGACGCCACGAGGTGTCGGATTCGTCATCCGATGGTCCCGAAGCGCCTTCCTCTCGTGAAGACGAGGAGGAAGAAGAAGAGACCTCTCCCCCTCCAGCGGGAGGAGATAATAAAAGGAAGGCCGCCCCCTCCGAGGAGGCCGGAGGGTCCAAGAAAGGAAAAATCCTTCCTCGGACTGCTCCACCGACGCCGCCGACGACGAAGAGGAGTGGCAGCCCAGGGCCAAGCCCCTGGAAAAATCGTAAGTGTCCAGATACCGGGTTAATTCATAGTTTTGTTTTTCGCAAAAATTTTCCTTATGTCGAATATGTTTATGCAGCCCACCCAAGGATCGGCTCGACGCATCGTCGAGCGGCTCACTGGACCCGTCGGAGGTGAACTCGCTTCCGACGGCTTCATCCCCCCGCCCTGTGGACGACACCGAAGTGTTGTCCCAACAGGTTCCAAGCCGGGAGGAGGCGGTCCTGGAGGCACCGCAAGGCGACCTCCCGGACTCCAGGAGTAAAGGGGATGAAACCCCCCAGGGCTCCAAGTCCGGCTTAAGGCCGGACACAGCTCCGGAATCTTCAAGGGTTCCAGAGTCCGGCGGGCGACCTCCTTCCAAGAGGAGCAAGCCTGCCGTGCCGGTGACCTCTGTCCAACCGGAGGCGCCGGACAATATGTTGGAGGCGCTCCAAGGTGCCTCCATCGATGAGGGGCACCGCACTATTATGAGTGCGGTGATCCAGAAGGTTCAGTCCGCCAAAAGCGGACTGACTGAAGCTTGTACAAGCCTTTTAACAGGCTTTGAGGTAAGTAAAGAATGTTCAAATAATGTTACCGCATAGATAGTAGCCCATGATGCTCTTTTGGGCGTTCGGGAAGAAAAGCCGAATAGAGGATCAAAGAATTCGCAGGAGTCTAACAAAAGGAGTCAATATGCGTATGCAGGCTTCTCTGCTAGCGTTCGTTGCACTGACTGCAGAAGTGGACGTGCTGAAGCAGAGTCTCGAGAAGTCCGAGCAAGAGCTCGGGCGTGCCAAGAAGCAGCTCGAGGAGAAGGAAGGTAAGAAATACCCTGTTTGAATATGTATATAAAAAGGTGCAATTGCAAAAAATGACAGGATTGACATGGCTATTGCAGGGGCCACGTCCGAGGTGGCGGCCCTTAAGCAAGCGCTGCTCGAGGCCGAGAAGAGTGCGGTCGTGTAGCGCACCGAGCGGGAGAGGTATGAGGCTGAGGTTGGCAAGGTGCGGCAAGAGCTCCAGGTTCTCATGAAGAAACATGAGAGTTTGGAGCTTGACTCGAAGACGCGAGCGTCCAAGCTCGCGGCAGCTATAGAAAATGCCAAGTCTGCCAAGGCCGAGTACCAGAAGACCCTCCAGGAGTTGGATGAGGTGAAGAAGATTGCGGTGGGTAAGGCATTCTTTATGCAAAGCAAACACATAAACGTGAGTTACCTGTTACTTACCCGAATTCGGAGCTCTCCAGGAGCGTTCGTAGATCTTCCCCGGAGTGTATCTAATGCTGCCGAATTCTAACGAGCCGAGGAGGGCAGCTCAACGGAGAAGGTGTTCTGGCCTCAGTACGCTGAGGCCGGACACCCCGTGCCCCTGAGCGACCAGCTGAAGCAACTGGTCGAGCTCCACAAGGCGGCCGAACAGGCCATGAAAGGACTCCTAGTTCGGCTGTGGCCTGGAGAGGCTCCGCCTGGGAGCTATTTCGGGCTGGTGCGACGGCTGGTGGAGGCCTGTCCGAGGCTTGAAGACATCAAGCGCTCCGTCTGCATTGAAGGTGCCCGTAGGGCTGTTGCCCGTGCTAAGGTGCACTGGGGCAAGCTGGATGCGAAGAAGCTTGTGAAGGATGGGCCACCTCCGGGGAAAGAGCATCTCAAGCCCGAGAATTATTATAAGGATGTTCTGAAGGGTGCCCGCCTTGTTGCGGATGAATGTACCAAGGATGTATTTTTTGAGTAAAACCCGCTCATGTTATCCTGTGCGCTGAAAACTTGTTCATATACGCTAAGCAATGCTGCTTGAATTTAAAATATTACCTTCTGTGCGGCTGTTTATCAATACTGAGAGATGGCGAGTCGTCGGCTTCTGCCCCCATGCCGCTAGTGTTAGGGTGTTCGGGGATAAACCTGGGCGCTCTTTTTCCCATATTTGGGTCCTTCGAGGGAGTCGCTCAGCCCAGTGAACGAGGCAATCGGACTATAATGCGTGAACACTCTCACTTAGCCATAGAATTCTATAATTTTAAATTTCGGCGAAGCCCCTAGTATTCGGAAGACCGATTTCGGGGCGCTATCCACACCTTGGCCGGACAGAGCCGACTCCTCGCCTGAAGCGGCATAAGTCTTTAGGGACTCGAAAAAACCTCTCGAACAGCGACCAGCTCTCGCTTCATCATGACAGTCAGTTTTAGCTTTCTCCACTGAGGTGCTCGGCCCAGCTCAACTGGGGCACAATCGCAGTGGTTCTCCTAGTGCTACCTTAGCCGATATAGCGGAACGTAAGGCACCAAAACATAGGAGCCGGGCAAACCCAACTATTGACCCAAGACATGATTCAGAGCCGATGCATATAATGCTATAAGTTCGGGGTGCCGCACTTGTTAAAGTGTTCGGACTTCTCACACCATGTTGAGGGGTACTGAAGCCCCTGGCATATTTTGGCCGTACCAAAGTGTACGGGTGCAACATGTCATTAAGGAACATGGTGTGATTAAGGAACAAGTCATTAAGGAACATGGTGTGATTAAGGAACATGTCATTAAGGAACATGTCATTGTTGTTCGGTGGCCGGGGCTCCTCGTCGTCATCTCTATGCAACCCCTTGTCTTCATTGTCGGGGCTTAATCTGCCTGCCTGCTTGAACACCCAACAGTCCCTGTTGGTGTGATTGGCCGGCTTTTCGGGGGTGCCATGTATTTGGCACAAGCGGTCGAGTATTCGGTCCAAGCTGGATGGGCCCCTGGGATTCCTTTTGAATGATTTTTTCCGCTGACCGGATTTAGAGCCTCTGAATCCGGCTTTAACTGCAGTATCCTTAGCATTGTCGCCGTTGATGCGGCGCTTCTGTTGGTTGCGACGCGACCTGCCACTAATGTGCCTGGTGTCCGAATGACCAGGGTTCTTAGACATATTGTTTCTACGAGCAAGCCAGCTGTCTTCTCCCGTGCAAAAGTGGGTCATGAGTGCCGTGAGTGCTGCCATAGATTTCGGCTTCTCTTGTCCTAGGTGCCGGGCAAGCCACTCATCACGGATATTATGCTTGAAGGCTGCTAAGGCCTCTGCGTCCGGATAGTCGAGTATTTGATTTTTCTTTGTTAGGAACCGTGTCCAGAATTGCCTGGCCGATTCGTCTGGCTGCTGAATTACGTGGCTTAGGTCGTCAGTGTCTGGGGGTCGCACATAAGTGCCCTGGAAATTGTTGAGGAATGCGGCTTCCAGGTCCTCCCAACAGCTCATTGACCCTGTTGGCAGGCTGTTAAGCCACTGCCGGGCTGGTCCTTTAAGCTTGAGTGGGAGGTATATGATGGCGTGGAAATCATCACCGCGGGCCATGTCGATATGAAGGAGATAATCCTCAATCCATACCGCGGGATCTGTTGAGCCATCATATGATTCGATGTTTACGGGTTTGAAACCCTCGGGGATTTGATGACCCATTATTTCGTCTGTGAAGCACAATGGGTGTGCGGCGCCTCTGTATTGGGCGATATCATGACGTAGCTCCAATGAGCTTTGTCTACTATGTTTGGCCATGCCGAATTTGTGGCCGGCGTGACGGTTGTCGTCTCGAGCCGTGGGGTGCCTATGCGATCCGTAGATCGATCTTGTTTGGCTTGTCTTGTCCTCCAACATGTCTCGTAAGTCTGGCGCATATTCCCGTGCCTTGGTACGGGGTGCGGCTTGGGTGGAGAGCCATGAGGCCTCTCTGTCGCGGCCACAAGGTGGCCTGTCGGCCGCGTCGAGTGCTTCCTGCTCTAATCGGGGTAGCAACCTGCGCTTCGGGTAGCACCTGGAGGGGCGTTCGGATTTATGCTCTTCGGCCGCAAGGACTTCAGTCCATCTATCGACTAGCCGATCTTGATCAGCTTTAAGCGGTTGCTGTTTTTTCTTGAGGCTTCTTGCCGTGGCCATAAGCCTGCGTTGAAAACGCTCTTGTTCGACGGGATCCTCTGGCATGGCGAATTCGTCGTCGTCGAGGCTTGCCTCGTCTTCGGAGGGAGGCATACAATTATTGTCCTCGACCTCTCTGTCGGCCGCTCCCTCATGAGGGCTGGTTTCTCCATCCTCCTGTGCTAAATCTTGCTCGGGGGGATGTTCTTCGGCGCTTTCCTGGGTATTATTATCTCCCGTACTGGAATCGTCGTTTTTGTATTGGCAGGATTTTGAGCGGCGCCGCTGACGCGGACGCTTTTGCTGTTTCTTGGAGGGGTCATCCTCCGCTGTTCCATCGCCCTCTCCCTCTTTTGGGGTGTCCACCATGTATATGTCATATGACGAGGTGGCTTTCCAGGGCCTAGTGGGCGCTGGTTCTTCATCATCTCCTTCATCGGTGTCCATACCGTCGATGTCTTCGGAGTCGAAGTCGAGCATGTCGGTTAAGTTGTCGACAGTGGCTACAAGTGGGTAGTGGGTGGGTTTTGAATTTCTTCATCGTCCGTATCCCAACCTTGCTGACCGTAGTCCGGCCAGGGCTCTCCTTACAAAGAGAGAGACTTCAGTGATTTCAGGATATCGCCGAAAGGCGAGTGCTGAAAGACGTCCGCGGCCGTGAACTCCATTATCGGTGCCCAATCGGATTCGCTCGGCAGGGGCACGGAGGGTTCGGGGTCCGGAGAAGAATCTGGCTCCATGGAGTCACAAGTCTTGCAGAGTACGGGGCTGGTGTTTGGCTCAATCACCGTTGGGATCGCAGCCCCCGAGGTGGCGTCCAACCGCCCATCCTCGATCGGCGTGGTCGGCTCCAAACTAGGGGTCGGAGCCGATGAGGGTGCGGCCTCCAGGGCGCTGTTCGGCGGCAGAGCTAGATCATGCTCGTCGTGACAGAGCAGCGCGCTCGGAAGTGGTTCGAATCCTTCGAAGATCAAGTCCCCGCGGATGTCGGCCGTGTAGTTTAAACTTTCGAATCTGCCCTGACAGCCAGGGGCGTAGCTTTCGATCTGCTCTAGATAGCCAAGTGAATCGGCCCGCAGTGCGAAGCCGCCAAAGACGAAGATCGGTCCGGGAAGGAAGATCTCACCCTGGACTGCATCGCCATTGATGATCGTAGGAGCCATCGGGCCTGACGGGGACGGCACAGAGGAACTCTCAATGAAAGCACCAATGTCGGTGTCAAAACCGGCGGATCTCGGGTAGGGGGTCCCGAACTGTGCGTCTAGGCCGGATGGTAACAGGAGGCAGGGGACACGAAGTTTTACCCAGGTTTGGGCCCTCTCGATGGAGGTAAAACCCTACGTCCTGCTTGATTAATATTGATGATATGGGTAATACAAGAGTTGATCTACCATGAGATCAAAGAGGCTAAGCCCTAGATGCTAGCCTATGGTATGATTGTTGATGTGTATGTTGTCCTACGGACTAGAACCCTCTGGTTTATATAGACACCGGATAGGGTTAGGGTTACATAGAGTCGGTTACAATGGTAGGAGATCTGAACATCCGTATCGCCAAGCTTGCCTTCCACGCCAAGAAAATCCCTTCCGGACATGGGACAGAGTCTTCAATCTTGTATCTTCATAGTCCAGGAGTCTGGCTGAAGGTATAATTCGGCTATCCGAACACCCCCTAATCCAGGACTCCCTCAACGGCCAATAGGAGGCCAAGTGTCACTATAGTAAATATTAGCCCATGGTTATTGTGGCCTAGTTTTAAAAAATAGGTTATTGTAGCCACTAGCTAACCGCGGAAAAAGAACTGCAATGACTACAAGCAAACAAATAAACAAGACAACAAGGGAATAAATAAGCAAGCAACTAACGCTAGGCTATCACGGCTATTACACATATTACATCCACTGGGCATCAAAGTTCGCCACCAGTGCAAATATAGGGAACAAAGCATCATATCATATACACTGGTAGTCAAAGTTGGCGACCAGCGCAAATAAACACCACAGCAAAACAAATCCAGAACTGAAACCACTCCAAAAGATCTCAAGAAACAATATCCTGGGTACCCATAATGCTGGCAAGATGCTTAGCAAGCTTATTAACTTTCTCTTGTTTGGCGCTTAAATCCTCCAGCGCTTGTTGTTGCACCAGAAAATATGCATCTGAATTCTACAGGGACTTCCTCAGTCCTTCAACTTCCTGTCGCAACACATCTAATCGATGTCTTTCAACTTGAATTTGAGACTCAAGAAGACGAACTGATTCAGGCAGCGAGTTCGAAGAGCTTGTGCCAGCAGTAGTGGCCAGCAACTTGAACACTACATCAAGACAGGACTTTTGGGTTCCCTCACTGTCGTCAAGATAGTTTTTATCAGCTTTCTTGGAGACCAACAGGGATGTCTCACTATCTTGAACCTTATCTGCATTACTCCCTTTACCATTGGATAACGCGGTACTGTTCTCCAATATTTTGTTCGCATTCTAAAAGAGAAACAAGCAGACACATCACATGTTTACCATGTTGTATATGAAAATCATTTTGGTAAATGAGTTCAGTAGTAAAGTGGACAGGATAACAGCATGAAACGAACATATATCTATGTACCATGGTCACTTTATGGTCTATATCATTCTAGTTTTTGTTGCCAAATCAAGATAGAGACACGGTTCAAATAATATTTGTTCAAGACAAAGCAGAATAGACAGAATATAAGTGTCGGTAACTATAGAGCAATAACAACACTTCTAATGTGCATGACATGAGAACATAACTGTTTATTCAATTGAAACCTAAATCAACATAGAGAAGGTTACAACAGCAAACCAGTTAAAGAAACAGGTTTAAAACATACCTGTTGCGCCATTGGAGTTTCAACTCCATCCTTCAAATTTGAAAATAGTTGGTATGAGTAAATACAGTAATGCAAGAGCAAATGAGTATGAACCATAGCTACAGAACCTGACCTGAGAAAAAATCTTCTTCTCCTTTAAGCATTGAGTTGGGATTCGGAGTGGTGGTCCTCGTGCTTTGCGAACTGCAGTTCCCTTACTAACTGCTCGTGTTTGGGTGCTCGGTGGTGGAGACGGTGCTGTGTCAACTGGAACTGGGTTACTATCTGCCGGGGTTGGGGTTAGAAGGGGTGTAGCTGGTTCTCTGTCCAACTGGGTAGGGGTACAATCTGCGAGACTCAGGGCTATGTGTGGTGGATCTGGTCCTTGGGCAAGTACAACCGTGGTTCTATCTGCATCAACTGGTAGCACTATCTTTTCTGAAGACCGTGTTGTTACTCTCTTAGATACTGCCATCACGCTCTCCAATTCAAATGGCTGATAAACAAGAAAAGTAATTGAAAGTATAGACATTGTATGATAGACAGGTGCAATGGATAGTGGGGAATAAAAGAGGGCATGAAATAATTCATATTTGTGTTGACTAACCAAACAGGATAGCATGACACAATTTCACATAAATGATGGCTAACGAAACAGGATAGCATGACACAATTTCACATTATGATGGCTAACTAAAAAAGATGGAAAGACATAGTTCAAAATATGAGACTATGTAAACAGGATGACATAACATAACTATATAATGTGTTTATTAAATAGGTTGGCATGCCATAGTTCACATACATTCACGGATAGAATGCCATAATTCAAAATATGATGACTGTAAACACTAAACAACATGAGATGATATAACTATATGATGTCCTTATTAAATGGGTTGCCATGCCATAATTTAGATAGATGATGTGTATGTACTATGTAAACATGATGGCATGATATAATTCAAATATATGATTTATATAGTAAGCAAGTAAGCAGATGGCAATCCATATATGATGTAAAAACTAAGCAATGCAAGACAACATGCATGGCATGGGTAATATAACCCTGCCAAGTTTGAGCATAGACCTCAGGGGGGAAATAGGACTGGTCATCAGTCTCTGAATCCTCCTCTGAGGAGCTCTTTGTAACCAGCAAGATGTCTGCTTCAGCAGGTAGCATTGTCTGCTCTAAATACCTTGTTTTCACTCCAGATACTTCCATCACCGCTTCAAATGGCTGATGCACAGGAAGAGTAGTTGAATATACAAACGTTGTCGACAAATGGAACACGTAATACAAAAAAATGATAGCATGGTATAATTCACATACATGATGATTGGCTAAACAGCATGGCATTGCATAATTCACATATATAATGCCTTTGCGACAAGATATCATTGTATAATTCACATATATAATGTCTTGCAACAAGATGGCAATGCATAATTCACATATATTGTAATTAGACACTGAACAGGTGGCATTCACACAAAGCATGTCTAAACTAATCAAATGACATAGCAATGCGAGACACCATACGCACGATATGAGCAACATAACCCTGCCAAGTTAGAGCATACACCTCGGGGGGGAATAGGACTGGTCATCTGTCTCTGAATACTCCTCTGAGGAGCTATCCGTGACCAGCGAGATATGCGCTTCGTCAGATAGCATAGTCTGCTCAGAAGACCTTGTTTTCACTCCAGAATTTGCATCACCGTGGCAAATGGCTGATGCACACGAAGAGCAGTTGAATGTACTAACATTGTTGACAAATGTAATATGTAATAAAAAAAGGATGGCCTGATATAATTTACATGTAAGATGGCTGGCTAAGCAGCATGGCATTGCAAAATTCACATATATGATGCCTGGCTAAACAATATGACGTTGCATATTTCACATAAATGATGAATAAACTAAAAAGATGGCATTCACACAAAGGATGTCTAAACTAAGCAGATGACATATTTGATGTATAAAGTAAGTAATGCAAGACACCATATGCATGATATAACCAACATTAGCATGCCAAGTTAGAGCGAAGACCTCAGGGGGTAAATAGGAGTTGTCTTCTCCTTCTGAATCCCCCTCAGAACAGATATCTTCCTCTCGATTACAATCCGAAATGCGTGGAGGGGGGCTGCCTTTGCACCTACCATGGAGCGACATCTGCATGAAATTTTATTGCCACGCAAGGCTCGTCTCTTTTGCTCTACATGTTAAGTTCCATTGTTTACAATAATTGTCATGCATAGGAATAAAACATAGTGAGATTATGTAAGGAGTGCATGCAGAAATCCAGAGTGATGGTAGAAACCTGTGGATAGACCCAAAACCAATAATAGCAGGCAGATAATGGCTTCAGTTAAAAAATACAGATAATGGCTTCTTTACTTTTTTCCCACCCAACATGAAACTCATAGTAGATTCCGAAGATTAACCAGATAGTAGATGGATACTATTGATAGCGGCCCCAATATGTACCCCACAACCATTTAAAAACTCAAGTTTGACCATCAGTTTGGAGCTGACTCAGAGTCTAATCGGTGAACAGGACGATAAAGTAGCATGTAATATTAAGCGATGCGTAGCGTAAGCAGACACGAAAGAGTGTGACCTTTCTTGCGGACCCGTGTAGTCCTCGAGGTCATCTGCTCAGTTGATGATGGTAATGCAGTTTTCATGGCCGCCAGCGGTGGGGAAGAAGATCTAAGGCGGCGAAAGACAGTCTGGAGGCCGGATACCTGCTGAGCGGTCCTGGATTAGGGGGTGTTCGGGTAGCCGGACTATATCTTTAGCCGGACTCTAGGACTATGAAGATACAAGATTGAAGACTTCGTCCCGTGTCTGGATGGGACTTTCCTTGGCGTGGAAGGCAAGCTTGGCGATGCGGATATTCAAGATCTCCTACCATTGTAACCGACTCTGTGTAACCCTAACCCTATCCGATGTCTATATAAACCGGAGGGTTGTAGTCTGTAGGACATCAACTCCATATACAACAATCATACCATAGTCTAGCTTCTAGGGTTTAGCCACCTTGATCTCGTGGTAGATCTACTCTTGTACTACCCATATCATCAATATTAATCAAGCAGGAGTAGGGTATTATCTCCATCAAGAGGGCCCGAACCTGGGTAAAAACATCGTGTCCCTTGTCTCCTGTTACCATCCGGCCTTGACGCACAGTTCGGGACCCCCTACCTGAGATCCGCCGGTCTTGACACTGACATTGGTGCCTTCATTGAGAGTTCCTCTGTGGCGTCGCCTTTAGGCCCGATGGCTCCTTTGATCATCAACAACGATGCGGTCCAGGGTGAGAATTTTCTCCCCGAACAGATCTTCGTCTTCGGCGGCTTCGCACTGCGGGCCAATTCGCTTGGCCACCTGGAGCAGATCGAAAGCTACGCCCCTGACCATCCAGTCAGGTTTGGAAGCCTAAATTACATGGCAAACATCCGCGGAGATTTGATCTTCGTCGGATTCGAGCCACAACCAAGCACGCCGCACTGTCTCGCGGGGCATGATCTAGCTCTGTCACCGAACAGTATCCCGGAGGCCGCAAACGCACCAGCTCTGACCCTTAATTCGGAGCCCGTTGTGTCAATCGAGGATGATCGGTTGCACGTCACCTCGGGGGCTGTGATCTCAAAGGCGATCGAGCCGAAAGCTGGCCCCACACTCCACGTGACTCATGACTCCGAGGATCCGGACTCCTCTCCAGACTCCGAACCCCCCGCGCCCCTGCCGATCGAATCCGATTGGGTGCCAATAATGGAGTTCACCACCGCGGACATCTTTCAGCACTAGCCTTTTGGTGATATCCTGAATTCTCTAAAGTCTCTCTCTTTATCAGGAGAGCCCTGGCCGAACTGCGGTCAGCGAGGATGGGATACGGACGATGAAGAAATTCAAAGCCCACCCACCACCCACTTGGTAGCCACTGTCGACAATTTAAATGACGTGTTCAACTTCGACTCCGGAGACATCGACAGCATGCATGACGATGCAGGAGATACCGATGAACCAATGCCCATAGGGCATTGGACAGCCACCTCATGTCACGATGTGTACATGGTGGATACCCCTAAAGGAAGCGACAACGAGGGAAAAGGGGATGGAACGGGAGATCGACCCCCCGAAAAGCAATCAAAGCGTCGGCGTAAACGCCGACCCAAGCCCCGCCTTGATAAAAACCCAGCCATACAGCAGGATGAGCCGGTAGACGATGAGCAGGCCTTAGAGCAACCGTCCGAACAGGGCAACACGGATAGAGAAGCCGAGCATCCCTCCTCCGGCGAAAACGGCATTCCGGACGACCTCACGCCGGATAAACCCATGGAGTAGAAGAATCTCCATAAGAGGCTCGTTGCAACTGCACGCAGCCTGAAAAAGCAGAAGCGGAAGCTAAAAACAGCGGAAGATGCACTCCGGATTAGATGGAGCAAAGTAATCAATACCGCAGATAAATACGGCGACGGTCCCCGCACTAAAAGCTATCCGAAAAGAAAGCTACTGCCTGAATTTGACGAAGAGGCCCTAGAGCCCTCGCATTCAAAAAATAAGAAAGCCACACGGTCGGATAGATGACCCCACAAAGCGGCAAGCGGCGCCACACTCAAATCGGCATGCAACCCACCTAAGGATTCGCATCATGGCCCAGTTTGGTCCATTTATGGGCCAAGAAAGCAAGCTCTCGTAAGCAATGCAATAAAGCCATCATCAGAATCTGGCACACCCAAATACAGGGGCACCGCACACCCCCTATATTTCACCGATGATGTCCTGGACTATGAATTTCCAGAGGGATTCAAACCCATAAACATAGAGGCATATGATGGAACAACAGACCCTGGAGTCTGTATCGAGGATTATATCCTCCACATACACATGGCTAGAGGAGATGATCTCCATGCCATAAAATATTTACCCCTTAAGCTTAAAGGGCCAGCCCAGCATTGGATTAAAAGCCTTCCTGAAAACACAATTGGAAGCTGGGAAGAGCTCGAGGATGCTTTCCGAGCAAATTTTCAAGGGATCAACAGCCCGGAGAATCAGCTCGGCAGTTCTGGAATAGATTCCTCACTAAAAAGAATCAGATAGTCGACTGTCCGGACGCCGAAGCCTTAGCAGCTTTCAGGCATAACGTCCGAGACGAATGGCTCGCCACACACCTCGGCCAAGAAAAGCCAAGAACAATGGCCGCACTAACAAGCCTCATGACCCGCCTTGCAATGCCGAAGACAATCTGCGTGCCAGACTCGTCGTCATTAAAGCCTGGTTCAGGGGCTACTGAGGGAGTCCTGGATTAGGGGGTGTTCGGGTAGCCGGACTATATCTTCAGCCGGACTCCAGGACTATGAAGATACAAGATTGAAGACTTCATCCCGTGTCCGGATGGGACTTTCCTTGGCGTGGAAGGCAAGCTTGGCGATGTGGATATTCAAGATCTCCTACCATTGTAACCAACTCTGTGTAACCCTAACCCTATCCGGTGTCTATATAAACCGGAGGGTTGTAGTCCGTAGGACATCAACTCCATATACAACAATCATACCATAGGCTAGCTTCTAGGGTTTAGCCTCCTTGATCTCGTGGTAGATCTACTCTTGTACTACCCATATCATCAATATTAATCAAGCAGGAGTAGGGTATTACCTCCATTGAGAGGGCTCGAACCTGGGCAAAAACATCGTGTCCCTTGTCTCCTGTTACCATCCGGCCTTGACGCACAGTTCGGGACCCCCTACCCGAGATCCGCCGGTTTTGACACCGACACCTGCTGTGTTGGACCCTTCTGTCGTTGGAGCAGCTGAGCTGGGGTGGACGACGGCGCAACAGGAGCGGGACAAACCACACAAGGTTTTCTTTGGCAACTATCTGTAAGAGAAGTAATTCTGTAAGGGCTCATTTGAATCGGAGGATTCCAACAATGCAGGGATAGGAAATAGACAGGAATAGGATAGGAATGCACGTGCAAAATAGAGAATTTAAAAACACAGGATTTCTGCCAATCTGGGTGTTTGATTCACAACAATTGGAAGATCACAGGATGCAAAGAAGCATGGTGAGATTTAGTCAAACCACAAGAAAATGTACGGTTATAATGTATTATGCTACTATCTCTTAGTCTTGTGCTTCATGAATAGGAATTTGAAAGGGAGGACAAGTGAAAATTGAAATTCCTACGTTTTTTCTTTCAAGGAGACACTAAAGGAACAAATCCGTGTGCTCAGTGGACAATATATATAACATGTAGAGTAAAAACGAGATACAACAAGTGTACAACCTCTTTGGCGAAGCCATTTCGATCTCAGCGTGATTGGGTTAGCCGGTGAGGATGCTCCGACTAACTTTGCTGTCGGAGGAGGGGAAGAAGATCTTAGGCATCTGGAGATGGAGCCCAAGGTACTGCTGCGCTGTGATGGAGGGTTTCATCGTTGGAGCAGTTCTGGTGAGTTGTACGACGCCGAAGCTGAAGCAGGACAAGAGAGACAACGAACAACGTTAACCTAAGTGGAATTCTAATAGCATCTCGAATACATGACGTAAAATACATAACCACAAAGTGCTAGATGTAAAATACATCAGCCACTCATCTCTGAACGTAACTGTCGAAACTGAACTTAACTGTCGAAACTGAACTTAACTGTCAAAACTGAATTTTGCTGTCGAAACTGAACGCACTAGCAAGGTGAGGCCACACGTCGGTCGACTGACTTTTTCATCTCTGGTCAGTCGATTTTGCAGCCGTTGGATACGAAATCAAGGGCCTGCGGTTCATCTTCAACCTCCACCCCCCTGAGGCGCCATCCACCACCAGCCAAACAGCAGCCCCCCTCCGCCCGCGGCCGGCGGTGCGCCGCCCCGCCCTCCCCGAAAACACTCTCCACCGCATGTCCGCCGCCGCCCCGGCCATCCCTCTAGCCCCCCCCGTGCCAAGCTTTTTCTCCAGCGATCCCCACGCCACCGCCCCGCCACTGCCCCACCATCGCCGACGACCACCGCCCCCATCCTGAACCCTAAGATAAATAGTGGGGTACCTCTCCGGCGAGTCCCCCTCCCTGCTGCGGCTGGTTCCTCCTTCACCCCGGCAAGCCCCCCCCTTGAAAATCGACTGACCCAAAAGTCGATTCAGTTGACTGAAGTGTAGCTAAATCGGAGCAGCATCACAAGCAAGAGGAAGAGTGAGGGCAGCAGCGCGAGCAAGAGCAATAGCAAGAGCAGACCAGGCAGGGGACCGAGAGCGAGAGCTAAAGCAGTAGGAGCTCCTACTGAAGTGGACGTCGCCGCCGAGGGAGCGATGCCGTGGAGGAAGTGGCCGACGACGCCGACTGATGTCTACTACACAACCTTCTTCTTGTAGACGTTGTTGGGCCTCCAAGTGCAGAGGTTTGTAGGACAGTAGCAAATTTCCCTCAAGTGGATGACCTAAGGTTTATCAAACCGTAGGAGGCGTAGGATGAAGATGGTCTCTCTCAAGCAAACCTGCGACCAAATAAAAAGAGTCTCTTGTGTCCCCAACACACCCAATACAATGGTAAATTGTATAGGTGCACTAGTTCGGCAAAGAGATGGTGAAACAAGTGGTATATGGATGGTAGATAATAGTTTTTGTAATCTGAAATAATAAAAACAGCAAGGTAGTGAGTGATAAAAGTGAGCGTAAACGGTATTGCAATGATAGGAAACAAGGCCTAGGGTTCATACTTTCACTAGTGTAAGTCCTCTCAACAATACTAACATAATTGGATCATAAAACTATCCCTCAACATGCAACAAAGAGTCACTCCAAAGTCACTAATAGCGGAGAACGAATGAAGAGATTATGGTAGGGTACGAAACCACCTCAAAGTTATTCTTTCCAATCAATCTGTTTGGCTATTCCTATAAGTGTCACAAACAGCCTTAGAGTTCGTACTAGAATAACACCTTAAGATACAAATCAACCAAAACCCTAATGTCACCTAGATACTCCAATGTCACCTCAAGTATCCGTGGGCATGATTATACGATATGCATCACACAATCTCAGATTCATCTATTCAACCAACACAAAGGACCTCAAAGAGTGCCCCAAAGTTCTACCGGAGAATCACAACGAAAATGTGTGCCAACCCCTATTGCATAGGTTCCCAATGCCACGAAACCCGCAAGTTGGTCACCAAAACATACATCAAGTGGCACGTGGTATCCCATTGTCACCACAGATATCCACGGCAAGACATACATCATGTCTTCTCAAATCTTTAAAGACTCAATCCGATAAGATTACTTCAAAGGGGAAACTCAATTCATTACAAGAGAAAAGAGGGGGGGGGAGAAACATAAGATCCAACTATAAGAGCAAAGCTCGCGATACATCAAGATCGTATCACCTCAAGAACATGAGAGAGAGAGAGATCAAACACATAGCTACTGCTACATACCCTCAGCCCCTAGGGAGAACTACTCCCTCCTCGTCATGGAGAGCGCCGGGATGATGAAGATGGCCACCGGTGAGGGTTGCCCCCTCCGGTAGGGTGCCGAAACAGGGTCCCGATTGGTTTTTGGTGGCTACGGAGGCTTCTGGCGGCGGAACTCCCGATCTATGTTGCGTTCTGGAAGTTTTAGTTCACGTAGGTATATATGGGTGCAGGAGGTACGTCGGTGGAGCTACGGGGGCCCACGAGCTAGGGGGCCCGCCCTAGGGGGTTGGGCGCGCCCCCCACCCTCGTGAGCACCTCCCGTATCTTCTGACGTGGGGTCCAAGTCCATCAGGTGGGTTTCCTTACAAAAATAACTTCTCTAGTTGATTTCATTCCGTTTCGACTCCGTCTGATATTCCTTTTCTTCAAAACACTGAAATAGGCATAAAACAGCAAATCTGGGCTGGGCCTCCGGTTAATAGGTTAGTCCCAAAAATAATATAAAAGTGGATAATAAAGCCCAATATTGCCTAAAACAGTAGATAATATAGCATGGAGCAATCAAAAATTATAGATAGGTTGGAGATGTATCAAGCATCCCCAAGCTTAATTCCTGCTCGTCCTCGAGTAGGTAAATGATAAAAAAGATAATTTTTGATGTGGAATGCTAGTTCGCATAATTTCAGTGTAATTCTTCTTAATTGTGGCATGAATATTCAGATACATAAGATTCAAGACAAAAGTTCATATTGACATAAAAATAATAATACTTCAAGCATACTAACAAAGCAATCATGTCTTCTCAAAATAACATGGCCAAAGAAAGCTATCCCTACAAAACCATATAGTCTGGCTATGCTCCATCTTCACCACACAACATATTTAAATCATGCACAACCCCGATGACAAGCCAAGCAATTGTTTCATACTTTTGATGTTCTCAAACTTTTTCAATCTTCACATAATACATGAGCGTGAGCCATGGACATAGCACTATAGGTGGAATAGAATGGTGGTTGTGTCGAAGAAAAAAAGGGAGATGATAGTCTCACATCAACTAGGCGTATCAACGGGCTATGGAGATGCCCATTAATAGATATCAATGTGAGTGAGTAGGGATTGCCATGCAACGGATGCACTAGAGCTATAAATGTATGAAAGCTCAACAAAAGAAACTAGTGGGTGTGCATCCAACTCGCTTGCTCACGAAGACCTAGGGCATTTTGAGGAAGCCCATCATTGGAATATACAAGCCAAGTTCTATAATGAAAGATTCCCACTAGTATATGAAAGTGACAACATATGAGACTCTCTATATGAAGAACATGGTGTTACTTTGAAGCACAATATATGAGACTCTCTATATGAAGAACATGGTGCTACTTTGAAGCACAAGTGTGGAAAAAGGATAGTAGCATTGTCCCTTTTATTTTTTTATTTTTTATTTGGCCTTTCTTTTTTTTATTTGGCCTTTCTTTTTTATGGCCTTTCTCCCCTTTTTTGGGACAATGCTCTATTGAATGATGATCATCACACTTCTATTTATTTACAACTCAATGGTAAAACTCGATACTAGAACAAAGATGACTCTATATGAATGCCTCCAGCGGTGTATCGGGATATGCAATGAATCAAGAGTGACATGTATGAAAGAATTATGAATGGTGGCTTTGCCACAAATACAATGTCAACTACATGATCATGCAAAGCAATATGACAATGATGAAGCGTGTCATAATAAACGGAATGGTGGAAAGTTGCATGGCAATATATCTCGGAATGGCTATGGAAATGCCATAATAGGTAGGTATGGTGGCTGTTTTGAGGAAGCTATATGGTGGGTTTATGGTACCGGCAAAAGTTGTGCGGTCATAGAGAGGCTAGCAATGGTGGAAGGGTGAGAGTGAGTATAATCCATGGACTCAACATTAGTCATAAAAACTCATATACTTATTGCAAAAATCTAGAAGTTATCAAAGCAAAGTATTACACGCTGTTCCTAGGGGGATAGATTGGTAGGAAAAGATCATCGCTCGTCCCCGACTGCCACTCATAAGGAAGACAATCAATAAACACATCATGCTCCGACTTCGTTACATAACGGTTCACCATACGTGCATGCTATGGGAATCACAAACTTCAACACAAGTATCTCTCAAATTCACAACTACTCAACTAGCATGACTCTAATATCACCATCTCCATATCTCAAAACAATCATCAAGCATCAAACTTCTCACAGTATTCAACACACTCATAAGAGAATTTTATTATTCTTGAGTACCTAGCATATTTGGATTTTAAGAAAATTACCATGCTATTAAGACTCTCAAAATAATCTAAGTGAAGCATGAGAGTTCATCTATTTCTTCAAAATAAAACTACCACCATGCTCTAAAAGATATAAGTGAAGCACTAGAGCAAATGACAAACTACTCCGAAAGATATAAGTGAAGATCAATGAGTAGTCGAATAATTATGCAACTATGTGAATACTCTCCCATTCAATAATTTCAGACCATGATACTTTATTTAAACACCAAGAAAAACTAAATAAAATGACATCTAATAATAGCAAACATCATGTGAAGAAGCAAAAACTTAGGATCAACCGATACTAACCGATAGTTTGTTGAAGAAGAAAGGTGGGATGCCAACCGGGGCATCCCCAAGCTTAGACGCTTGAGACTTCTTGAAATATTAGCTTGGGGTGCCTTGGGAATCCCCAAGCTTGAGCTTTTGTGTCTCCTTAATTCCTCTCATATCACAGTCTCCCTAAATCTCAAAAGCTTCATCCACACAAAACTCAACAAGGACTCATGAGATAAGTTAGTATAAACCATTGCAAAAACCTTATCATACTCTACTGTAGCAAATCACTAAAATTATTATTCAACATTGCATACTAAATTCCTCTGCATATTTAATAGTCCTATCCTCAAATAGAATCATTAAAGAAGCAAACATATGCAAACAATGCAAACATAACAGCAATCTGCCTAAACAGGATAGTCTGTAAAGAATGCTGCAACATCCATACTTCCCTAACTCCAAAAATTATGAAAGAAAATTCCCACTGTAGTAAATTTATCAGAGCTTAATATGAAAAAGGTTTCAACATTTCATCACATTCTGACTTTTCTAGGGAATTATTGCAACCGCGGTAAACTTTCTGTTTTCAAACAGCAACATGAAGACTTGTAACATAGGCATAGTAAAGACTATCAATGCCACTTTTATTGGAATAAAAGATGCAAAACATTGTTCTAAATAACAGTGAGCAAATCCTAACAAAATAAATTGACGCTCCAAGCAAAACACATATCATGTGGCGAGTAAAAATATATCTCCAAGTAAAGTTACCGATGAATGAAGACGAAAGAGGGGATGCCTTCCGGGGCATCCCCAAGCTTAGGCTCTTGGTTGTCCTTGAATATTACCTTGGGGTGCCTTGGGCATCCCCAAGCTTAGGCTCTTTCCACTATTTATTCCATAGTCCATCGAATCCTTACCCAAAACTTGAAAACTTCGCAACACAAAACTTAACAGAAAACTCGTAAGCTCCGTTAGCGAAAGAAAACAAAACACTACTTCAAGGTACTGCAATGAACTCATTCTTTATTTATATTGGTGTTAAACCTACTGTATTCCAACTTCTCTATGGTTTATAAACTCTTTTACTAGCCATAGATTCATCAAAATAAGCAAACAACACACAAAAATAGAATCTATCAAAAACAAAACAGTCGGTAATAATCTGGATCAAACGTATACTTCTGGAACTCATAAAATTCTCAAATAAATTGCTGGACCTGAGTAGTTTATCTATTAATAACCTGCAAAAATAATTAACTAAATAGCACTCTCCAAATAAAAATGGCAGTAATTCTCGTGAGTGCTAAAGTTTCTGTTTTTTATAGCATGATCATGAAGACTTCACCCAAGTCTTCCCAAAGGTTCTACTTGGCACAAACACTAATTAAAAGCATAAAACCACATCTAAACAGAGTCTAGATGCATTATTTATTACTAAACATGAACAAAAAACAAGGAACAAAAATAAAATTGCGTTGCCTCCCAACAAGCGCTGTCGTTTAACGCCCCTAGCTAGCCATGATGATTTCAATGATGCTCACATAAAGGATAAGAATTGTAACATAAAGAGAGCATCATGAAGAATATGACTAGCACATTTAGGGATTTTGTGAGCAAACAACTTATGGGAACAAGAATCAACTTGCATAGGAAGGTAAAACGAGCATAACTTCAAAATTTTAAGCACATAGAGAGGAAACATGATATTATTGCAATTCCTACAAGCATATATTCCTCCCTCAAAATAATTTTCAGTAGCATCATGAATGAATTCAACAATATAACCAGCATCTAAAGTATTCTTTTCATGATCTACAAGCATAGAAATTTTATTACTCTCCACATAAGCAAAATTCTTCTCATTCGAGATAGTGGGAGCAAACTCAACAAAGTAACTATCATCGGATTGAAAATTGAAATCAAGATGACAAGTTTCATTGTTATCATTATTCTTTAAAGCATACGTGTCATCACAATAATCATCATAGATAGGAGGCATGCTTTCATCATAGTATATTTTCTCATCAAAGCTTGGGGAACAAAAAATATAATCTTCATCAAACACAGCTTCCCCAAGCTTGTGGCTTTGCATATCATTAGCATCATGGATATTCAAGGAATTCATACTAACAACATTGCAATCATGCTCATCATTCAAATATTTAGTGCCAAACATTTTATAGATTTCTTCTTCTAGCACTTGAGCACAATTATCCTTTCCATCATACTCACGAAAGATATTAAAAAGGTGAAGAGTATGAGACAAACTTAATTCCATTTTTTGTAATTTTCTTTTATAGACTAAACTAGTGATAAAACAAGAAACTAAAAGAATCGATTGCAAGATCTAAAGATATACCTTCAAGCACTCACTTCCCCGGCAACGGCGCCAGAAAAGAGCTTGATGTCTATTACACAACCTTCTTCTTGTAGACGTTGTTGGGCCTCCAAGTGCAGAGGTTTGTAGGACAGTAGCAAATTTCCCTCAAGTGGATGACCTAAGGTTATCAATCCGTAGGAGGCGTAGGATGAAGATGGTCTCTCTCAAGCAAACCTGCAACCAAATAACAAAGAGTCTCTTGTGTCCCCAACACACCCCATACAATGGTAAATTGTATAGGTGCACTAGTTCGGCGAAGAGATGGTGAAACAAGTGGTATTTGGATGGTAGATAATAGTTTTTGTAATCTGAAATAAGAAAAACAGCAAGGTAGCAAGTGATAAAAGTGAGCATAAACGGTATTGCAATGATAGGAAACAAGGCCTAGGGTTCATACTTTCACTAGTGTAAGTCCTCTCAACAATACTAACATAATTGGATCATAAAACTATCCCTCAACATGCAACAAAGAGTCACTCCAAAGTCACTAATAGCGGAGAACGAATGAAGAGATTATGGTAGGGTACGAAACCACCTCAAAGTTATTCTTTCCAATCAATCTGTTTGGCTATTCCTATAAGTGTCACAAACAGCCTTAGAGTTCGTACTAGAATAACACCTTAAGATACAAATCAACCAAAACCCTAATGTCACCTAGATACTCCAATGTCACCTCAAGTATCCGTGGGCATGATTATACGATATGCATCACACAATCTCAGATTCATCTATTCAACCAACACAAAGGACCTCAAAGAGTGCCCCAAAGTTCTACCGGAGAATCACAACGAAAATGTGTGCCAACCCCTATGCATAGGTTCCCAATGCCACGAAACCCGCAAGTTGGTCACCAAAACATACATCAAGTGGCACGTGGTATCCCATTGTCACCACAGATATCCACGGCAAGACATACATCATGTCTTCTCAAATCTTTAAAGACTCAATCCGATAAGATTACTTCAAAGGGGAAACTCAATTCATTACAAGAGAAAAGAGGGGGGGGGAGAAACATAAGATCCAACTATAAGAGCAAAGCTCGCGATACATCAAGATCGTATCACCTCAAGAACATGAGAGAGAGAGAGATCAAACACATAGCTACTGGTACATACCCTCAGCCCCTAGGGAGAACTACTCCCTCCTCGTCATGGAGAGCGCCAGGATGATGAAGATGGCCACCGGTGAGGGTTCCCCCCTCCGGTAGGGTGCCGGAACAGTGTCCCGATTGGTTTTTGGTGGCTACGGAGGCTTCTGGCGGCGGAACTCCCGATCTATGTTGCGTTCTGGAAGTTTTAGTTCACGTAGGTATATATGGGTGCAGGAGGTACGTCGGTGGAGCTACGGGGGCCCCACGAGGCAGGGGGTGCGCCCCCCACCCTCGTGAGCACCTCTCGTATTTTCTGACGTGGGGTCCAAGTCCATCATGCGGGTTTCCTTCCAAAAATAACTTCTCTAGTTGATTTCATTCCGTTTCGACTCCGTCTGATATTCCTTTTCTTCAAAACACTGAAATAGGCATAAAACAGCGAATCTGGGCTGGGCCTCCGGTTAATAGGTTAGTCCCAAAAATAATATAAAAGTGGATAATAAAGCCCAATATTGCCTAAAACAGTAGATAATATAGCATGGAGCAATCAAAAATTATAGATACGTTGGAGACGTATCACCGCCGTGGATGGAGCCGCATCGTGTCGGCTCGGGATCGAGCGCCGGCAGCACCGTGAGAACGAATCAAGAAGAAAATGCGGCGATTAATGTACAACCTCTTTGGTGGCGCTGATTAGGCCACAGCTTCATCCGAGGAAACGGTGATGATGATGCTCTTCCGGTGGTACAGGTGAAGACGACAGTGTGGGAATGGAAGTGGCGCGAAAGACAAGGGGAACGTCGGGGCAGCTCCTTGTAGGTGGATGACGGGGTGGCTGAACCGGCGGGACGATGAGATCGACGACGGATCCTCATCCGGTACAGTGGATGAGGGACGTCGAGGTGTTGCTGTGGACGACGTCGTCGGGGAAGAGGCTCCGGCTGGGTGGCGGACGGAGCAGGGTGTGGGGTTTCGTCGCGGGTTTTCGCGGCCTCGGTGTACGAATCGGTGGGAGGATGGGATGGCAGTGGGGAACCATGGCTTAGAGACGTGCTTGTCCAAAATGTGGGGCAAGTTATGAAAGTACCCCCACTGATTTGAGGCGGTTCTTTTTGTGCAGGGGTACCACGGGCATTTCGCGTGTCGGGATTTCACAGGAGGTGGGAGTTTTCACGCGCGTTGTAATTTCGGAATAGCAAGGCGCCAGTTGAGAAGGAGGGAATTGTCGGAGCACAACGAGACAAAGATATATCTTAAATATTTCGGGCTAACAAGGCGCGGGTTGATATTTCCGGACAAGCCTAACGTGTACTGTACCAAATCAATGTGCACTACAAATGTCATTCAAAACTTTGAATTCATGTTATCTTCAATTAAAATATTTCGCTACGTGTATAATGCATGCAACCTACTACTCAAATGAACGTTTTAGTGCATTCCAAACGTATATACTACCGCTTCAATATGAACTAAATTTAAATTCGTTTCTCTATTTGAATAAGATCTACAGTAATGATTGTTGTGAAGTCAAAGCATTTGAATTCGTTTATCTGTTTTAATAAGATCGACAATCATCATTATTGTCAAGTTAAACCATCGTTTGTGTTGTATATTCATAGCACACCACATGATTAGTCTCGAGTTACATATGAACTATGTGTACTATATGAACTCGAGCTAGCTTTTTTGAATCCACTTTATTTTGATTTCAAATCACATTACATTTCTAGCTCTAGCTAGATCTTCATAATCTAAACCATGTCTCATATGTATAATGTGTTTATCACATTATGTATGGTGCCCTGCCCCCTACGCCTACAAGTATTTAGATGTGAGTTGCAAACACCACACATTACCACAAATTCGAATAAAATGTGAGAATGTTCGATATATAGTATTGTTTAGATTGTTCGATATTTAGTTGTAAGCTGCAAACGCCACACATTATCACAAATTCAAATAAAATGTGAGATTGTTTGATGTATAGTATGGTTTAGATTGTTCGGCATTTAGCTGTGAGTTGCAAACGCCATGCATTATCACATTATGGTATAACATGTGCACAACACGTGCATCACCGCTATATTCATGGATGCAATGTTTAAAACACTATGATCTCCTATTCAAATATATGAATCCGCTTTCATATCAAATTATGATCTTTGTTAGTCTCTTACACCCACACAATCCTCTAACCTTTGTAGCTACCACTAACTTTCTCTTGTGCATGCACACGCCCTCCTCGCCCTCCCCCTCCCTCGGCATTCTATCCACCGGGCACATTCATTTTTTTCTTTAGGTCGTTCTCCCAGAGTCTCCACAACTCCTTTCTGACACACACCGATCGATTAACCTCCCCAGCGATGCCTGCCTACAACATACACACACACCTTCAATCTCCTCCTTTATGTGTCCTTGCCTCGTGTCTCTCATACGGTCAGACACACGTGTAAACTCTCACCCCTCTTTTCATCGATCTCACAACCGCACACTCCTCCCCCTATCTAGCTAGTAGTTGGGCCTCTCGCACCACCTCCTAGCTCCATTCTCTCTGTCTATCCGTCTCGCTGGGCCTTATTTGCCTCTAACAAATGGTACACCAACCGATCTCTCGCTACACATATAGCTAGCTAGGTCCTTATAACCCGTTTTTACCCACACGTCAATCGATCTACCTCATTAGTTGTGTCTCTGCCTTCCTCTGACAAACAACAATTGATCTATCGATCTAGTTAGGTTTGAGTACCAAACACATGATTCCCCTTCATCATCCATGGATGCGTCCCGATA